>NC_073312.1:9787925-10020425 GCF_027595985.1 Sorex araneus
TCTTAGCATGCTTATAATCATGCTAAATTAAAATTACTAAAACACAAATTAAAAGATTGTCAGATTAGATTATTGGTGGAGGAGGGGGTGGCTCTCAGGAAGCCTAGGGGCCATTCCTATTGATTCTCAGCCAACTGGGCAGTTCAATGGATGTGGCACTACCCAATTCTTGTGGTGCTGGAAATTACCCAGTCTACACTGGCAGTGTTTGGGGGCATCTCTGGGGCCACACAGGCAGTACTTGGGGGCTCTAGGGACATACCTGATGATGTTTAGGGAACCACGTGGTGCTAGGGATCAAACCAGGGTCATTTGCATGCAAGATATGTGCCTTAATCCCTGTTCATCTCCCTGGCCCCTGATAATCAAAAAAAAAAAAAAAAAAGACTTAATAGGCCTGGGGTAGCTAAGTGGCTAAATGACTCTGCCTCCTAAGTAAATGTGAGGTCATGAGTTTGATCCCCCTTGCACCAAACACATCAGCGTCTGCTTCATGTACCCTGAAACTCTTTTTTTTTTTTAGGTGCTTACATGGTTAGGATTGTCATTGAAAATTGACTTATTTTTTCATTGAAAAGTCAGCAACTCTGGTGTCTGGGGTCCCCTAAAACATGGATGTGAGCACCAAAGCGGGGACTCTGGGTGAGCACCATGGTCAGGAATGTGTCCTCTAACAGGCACTGCTCAGCATCACACCAAGCACGTGCGAGACCCCTGATCATCACAGCAAAAATAGGAAGAAAAATGGAGAGGATGTTTAAATAAAATAAAATAAAATGTAAAAATAAGATCCAACAATATGCTGTTTATAAAAAACTCACTTTAATCATGAAGACACCAATAGGTGTCTTCATAATATGGCAAATATGCCATATTGTCAAAACATGCCATATTATCAAAACATGCCATATTATCAAAACCCAAACAAACCAGACCACACTTCAGAACAAAAGAAAATGATAGCACAGGAAAAGTTATATTATGATAATATAACGGTAGGTCAATTTTCAATGAAAAAAATAAGTCAATTTTTGGGCTGGAGCAATAGCACAGCAGGTAGGGTGTTTGCTTTATACACAACTGACCCTGGTTTGATTCCCAGCATCCCATATGGTCCCCTGAGCAATTCCAGGAGTAATTCCTGAGTGAATAAGCCAGGAGTTACCCCTGTGCATCTCTGAGTATGTCTCAAAAACCAAAAAAAAAAAAGTAAATTTTCAATGACAATCATAAACATGTAAGCACCTAAAATAAAAGTTTCAACATACATGAAGCAGAGGCTGATAGAGCTACAAAGAGAAACAGCTAATTCACAATTTTGCTTGGAGGCATTAGCACTCCTTTCTCATGATTGATTGGAATAGTTGCAGAAAATTGGCTATGTTCTATAAGACTTCAACAGTGCTATCAGTCAAGTTGACATTATTGACAATTGTGGAATCCTTGAGCCAAAAACAGCATAATTCTATATGTCAAAGGCACATGCAACCAACCTTCTCTCAACATTCACCGAAAGCTCATATTTTGGGTCATTAAACCCAAAGATATCTAAAATAATAGAAACCATGAAAACTATGTTTTCAAATCATATCAGAATTAAATCCAAATCATTAACAGAAAGATATACTGAAAACACCCAAATATTTGGAAATTTAACAACAAACTTCTATAGAATCATAAAGGAAAGAAGAAAGAAGAATCTCAAGAAAAATCAAAAATATTATAGGGCTGGAGCAATAGCACAGCAGGTAGGGTGTTTGCCTTGCACACAGAGGACCCGGGTTCGAATCCCATATGGTCCCCGAGCACAGCCAGGAGTAATTCCTGAGTGCATGAGCCAGGAGTAACCCCTGTGCATCGCTGGTGTGACCCAAAAACAAACAAAAAATATTTTTTAACTCTAATAAAATGAAAATGAAACATAAAACTTTTGTTGAGAAAAGAGTTGGAGGGTTCATAATCCAATAGTAAGATATACATTCAATCTCAACAGATGGATTATTCAGAGGTTAATGTGATTGCCTCACCTTGGTTGGATCCCCAGCACTGCATATGATCCCCAGAGCACTGCCCGGAGTGATCCCTGAGCACAGAGTAGAAAGTAGCCTAGAGTACAGCTAACTAAGACCAAAAATAAAAACTTAAGAAATAAGACCTTTACATTCAACCTACAATAATCAAGAGAGTGGTATGGCAAAAGATTGGACACAACATAAAGTGATCAATCGGTTGAGAAATACACCTGTAAATCAACTGTTTTTCAACATTGGGGTAATTAAATCATTTAGGGTCCTCAAGATAATCTAAAGAGATGGAGGAAATCCTTGCATATGCAATGTCCCAGATGGATCTTGAGCACCACATGACGTTCCCAAGCAGTGCTGCTAGATGTAGCTTTGGTGGCCTCAACACTACCAGGACAAGTATTCTGGGAATGGCCTCCTTGCAATGCTAGGGAGGCCCCATTTTTAAAAAGAAGGGAGGCTGGAGAGATGGTGCATTATTAATAAGATAGTAAGGCACCTTCCATGCAGCCAAATTTGTTATATGCATTTGGTCCCCTGCACTGTACTGGGTCTTCCAAATGTGGGCAGGTATAATTCTTGGCCAAAGAGCCAGGAATAGCTCTGAAGCACAGCAGAGGGGGACCCCCAAACTAAAGGCAATTTAGTTTAAAATTTTAAAGGAAGGAGGTAAAGAAAAAGAGAAAAAAGGAAAGAAAGAAAGAAAGAAAGAAAGAAAGAAAGAAAGAAAGAAAGAAAGAAAGAAAGAAAGAAAGAAAGAAAGAAAGAAAGAAAGGAAGGAAGGAAGGAAGGAAGGAAGGAAGGAAGGAAGGAAGGAAGGAAGGAAGGAAGGAAGGAAGGAAGGAAGGAAGGAAGGAAGGAAGGAAGGAAGGAAGGAAGGAAGGAAGGAAGGAAGGAAGGAAGGAAGGAAGGAAGGAAGGAAGGAAGGAAGGAAGGAAGGAAGGAAGGAAGGAAGGAAGGAAGGAAGGGAAGGAAGGAAGGAAGGAAGAAAAGAAAGAAAGAAAGAAAGAAAGAAAGAAAAAGAAAGAAAGAAAGAAAGAAAGAAAGAAAGAAAGAAAGAAAGAAAGAAAGAAAGAAAGAAAGAAAGAAAGAAAGAAAGAAAGAAAGAAAGAAAGAAAGAAAGAAAGAAAGAAAGAAAGAAAGAAAGAAAAGATCCTCCTTTCAACAACTAGTATGGCAAAAATAATCCATCCACAGGGGTAAAAAGAAAACAGAAGCAAAGATATCTCAGCCTATTCTTTGTTCTTTATACTAAAATTTTCTCAATACACATTCTACACCAAAATGCATACATAAAGTATAACGCTCATAGAAGAAAACAGAAAACCTCTGTGACCTAACCTACCAACTTAAATATGCACCAAGGCACAAGACATGTAAAAGAATAATATTCTTTAATTTTCCTGATAAATTGAACTTTATCAAAAATAAGGCATTCATTCTTCAAAGGACACTATAGAGAAAGTAAAAATACAAGCTACAGTAATTCTTTTCATTGCAAATTATATCTCTGACACTAAAACTTGTATTCAAAATATTAAAAATCATTTAAAAATTAATAAGTAAATAGACAACCCAGTAAAATATAGTGAAAATATTTAAAAATTCATCAAAGAAGACAAACAATGACAAACCAGCAAGTGAAGAGGTTCAGCATCATTAGTCTCTGGGGAAACACAAATTAAAACCACAATAAAATAGCACTGCATATTGAATTACTTATGATGGGTACAATTTGCAAAATTAAAAACTGACAATACCAAATGCTAGTGAAGAGACAAGAGAATTGGAATTCTCATATATTCTGTGGCTACTCAAAAACAGTCCAAACCAAAACAGTTTGGTGATTTATTACAAAGTTAAACATACAGGTAACACAGACTAGAGCTGCCTTATTCCTAGGAATTTACCTTAGAAGAAATTAAAATGTATGTACACCTTCACCAAAAAAAAAAGTATATAAAAAACAGTGTATATATATGTATATATATACAGTTATAAAGAAATTCTACTTACAGTTATCAAAAACTAGAGACTTTATTTTTTCACCAGTCAACAGGAAAAATATCAAGCTGCAGAATACATGTAAAATGAATATTACTCACCTTCATAATAAAATGACCTGTTTCTGAACACAACATGAATGAATGTTTTGTTTAGGGGTCACACCTTCTGTGGATTATGCAGTAATTATTTCTGGCTCTACACTCAGGGATCACTCCTGGTAGTGCGCTGAGGACCATCTGGATGTCGGGGAATGAATCCAGCTGTGTCAAAGCAAGTGCCTTACACTATACCATCTCTCAGACTCATTATGGATGGTTTTTAAGCTTGATGTGTAATAGAAGTCAGGCTTAAATGGTGATGTGTTTTGGGGGGTCCATTTCTTCAATATTCTGTAGAAATGACAATCCAATGGTTAGATTTCTATAAACGTCAGACATGGGAAACTATTGGAGGAGACTACTTGTCCTGTAACATTCAGAAGTAACGGATACATGGCTTTCCTATATGAAAATAACGAGAGAGAAGAAAGCGACATGATAAAAGCAATCCCATTCACAATTGTGGCTCAAAAAATCAAGTACTTCGGAATCAGCTTAACTAAGGAGGTAAAGGACTTGTATAATGAAAAATATAAAACGCTACTTCAGGAAACAAAAGAGGACATGAGGAAATGGAAAGATATCCCCTGCTCATGGATTGGAAGAACTAATATTGTCAAAATGGCAATATTCCCCAAAGCATTGTACAAATTCAATGCTATCCCTATAAGGATACCCTTGACATTCTTCAAAGAAATGGAGCAAGCGCTCCTGAAATTCATATGGAACAATAAGCCCCCACGAATAGCTAAAGCAATTCTTGGGAAAAAGAAAATGAGAGGAATCAACCTCCCCAACTTCAAACTCTACTACAAAGTGGTAGTAATTAAAACAGCATGGTACTGGAACAAAGGCAGAGCTGCAGACCAATGGAACAGAGTTGAATACTCTGACACACACCCCCCCCCAAATATATGATCATCTAATATTTGATAAGGGAACAAGAAATGTGAAGTAGAGCAAGGAAAGCTTGTTCAACAAATTGTGCTGGCAAAACTGGACAGCTACATGCAAAAAAATGGGCCTAGACCTCCACCTATCACCATGTACAAAAGTCAGATCAAAATGGATTAAAGACCTCAACATCAGACCAGAATCCCTAAGGTGCATTGAAGACAAGGCCAGCAAAACCCTCCACAACATTGAAGCCAACGGTATCTTCAAAGATGACACGGTACTGGCTAAGCAAGTGAAAAAGATAAATAAATGGGACTATCTCAAGCTAAGAAGCTTCTGCACCTCAAAAGAAACTGTGACCAAAATACAAAGACAATCTACAGAATGAGAAAGGATATTTACGCAGTACCCATCTGATAAATGGTTGATATCAAGGATATACAATGCACTGGTTGAACTCCACAAGAAGAAAACTGCTGACCCGATCAAAACATGGGGTGATTCAAGAATGGTAGAAATAAGTACCAGGAGGTTGTCTCCATGGCTTATAGGCTGGCCTCACATTCTGGGGAGAGGGCAACTCAGAGAAGAGAACACCAAGTAAAATGTGGTCGGCCATGCAGGGGAAGGGTGATGCGGGCCCAATGTAGACTAGACACTGAACACAATGGCCACTCAACACCTTTATTGCAAACCACAACACCTAATTAGAGAGACAGAACAAAAGGGAATACCCTGCCACAGTGGCAGGGTGGGGTGGGGGGAGATGGGACTGGGGAGGTGGGAGGGATGCTGGGTTTACTGGTGGTGGAGAATGGCCACTGGTGAAGGGATGGGTTCTTGAACTTTGTATGAGGGAAACATGAGCACAAAAATGTCTAAATCTGTAACTGTACCCTCACGGTGATTCACTAATTATAAATAAATAAATTTAAAAAATACAAACAAACATGGGGTGATGAAATGAACAGAAACTTTCCCAAAGAAGAAATTTGAATGGCTGAGAGGCACATGAGAAACTGTTCAACATCACTAATCATCAGGGAGATACAAATCAAAACAACAATGAGATACCATCTCACATCACAGAGACTGGCCCACATCCCAAAAAACAAAAGCAACTAGTGTTGGTGGCTTGGATGTGGGGGGAAAGGGACTCTCCTTCACTGCTGGTGGGAATGCTGACTGGTTCAGCCCTTTTGGAAAACAATATGGACAATTCTCAAAAAATTAGAAATTGAGCTTCCATTTGACCCAGCAATACCACTCCTGGGAATATATCCCCGAGAGGCAAAAAGGTGTAGTAGAAATGACATCTGCATTTCTATGTTCATTGCAGGACTGTTTACAATAGCCACAATCTGGAAAAAGCCAGAGTGCCCAAAAACAGATGACTGGTTAAAGAAACTTGGTACATCTACACAATGGAATACTATGCAGCTGTCAGAAAAGATGAAGTCATGAAATTTGCATATAAGTGGATCAACATGGAAAGTATCATTTCGAGTGAAATGAGCCAGAAAGAAAAAGACAAACATAGAAATATTGCACTCATATGTGTAATATCAAGTAGCAGAGAGGTATGAGTTAACAATGATGCAATTTCTGGCAGAAATTTCTCTGGTCTTTGTTACTAAAATACTAAAATACAGAAATCCAAAACCATGCAGCCACTATTGCGGCCGCTCGACCTCATATCTCTGCATTCTCAGAAATGGAAAACAAATCATCAAATGCTTCCTTTTCACAGGTTCAACTTTGGGGAGAAACTGCAAACAATAATAGTGAGTTTTTTGTTGAAATATTGAATGTAATCAAACTAAAGTGAAAGTAAAGTGAAATTTATCAGTTACACAGGTAGGGTGGGGGGCTGAGGAGGAGTGGGGCAGGGGGGAGGCATACTGTGATTCTTGGTGGTGGAATATGTGCACTGGTGAAGGGATGGGTGTTCGAGCATTGTATAACTGAGACTTAAACCTGAAAGCTTTGTAACTTTCCACATGGTGATTCAATAATAAATAAATAAATGATTTTTTTAAAGTAATGGATACAGAAATAAATGAATTGTCAAAAGCCAAAGAATTGTAGTCACAAGGAGAAACTTGGACTCTACGAAATAGTTCAGAGTCAGAGCTGGAGCGATAGTGCAGCGGGTAGGGCATTTGCCTTGCACGTGGCCGACCTGGGTTCGATTCCCAGCATTCCATATGGTCCCCCAAGCATTGCCAGGAGTAATTCCTGAGTGCAGAGTCAGGAGTAGCCCCTGAGCATCGCTGGGTGTGACCCAAAACCAGAAAAAAAATAGTTCAGAGTCATGATATGGAGACTGAGTGAAATGAATGAAGCTAAGAAATGAATCAGAGAACCACACTGAAGAGGTGGCAAGAAAAGCACCAACTGAAATTACATTGGAGGATGAAATGTTGACTGGGTATTTTTAGGCTAAAAAAACCGTCCAGACATACTGTGTTTTGGTATAGAAACTGTTAGCTATTCTGGAACTGCTTGTTTGTATAGAACAGTTGAACAATTCATTATAAATACTGAAAGCATTGTTTCTCATGTCAGTAAAAGTTATGCATTTTAAAAAGTGGCAAAACCAGAAAGAGCCTTGTGACTCGGTACTGGAATAAGAGGTATCAATATAAACACATGGTTTGAGGGGGGGTTGGGTGGATTTCTTTTTTCAGAAATGAAAATAAAGGCACAGAATAATCTGCCCACCTCTATGTTCAAGCTCGGTCCACTGCAAGGGTTTGGAAGTAATGACACACCATCACAATGAAAACACCTAGCAAGGCTTTGGCTTCTACATACCATTCTGCTATGAAAGGAATAATGTCTCTGCAGAAATGCTTGAATTCAAGACTGGTCTGTTCAGGGAAAACACACGATAGATCCAGAGCATCTCCAGGTACCAGGAAGTAAGACCGTGCTGCTTGAGAGTAGGTGATGACATGTTGAAAAGACCCAGGAACCAACCACAAAGGGCTCCCAAAAGTCAAAGATAGAACAATTTGAGCAACAAAATGAAAATATGTATTACTGGACTCTAACCATGCAATAGAGCAAATATTTATGATATGGAGAGAAAGGATGGGAGGGAGGGTGGAAGGAAGGAAGGAAGGAAGGAAGGAAGGAAGGAAGGAAGGAAGGAAGGAAGGAAGGAAGGAAGGAAGGAAGGAAGGAAGGAAGGAAGGAAGGAAGGAAGGAAAGGAAGGAAGGAAGGAAGGAAGGAAGGAAGGAAGGAAGGAAGGAAGGAAGGAAGGAAGGAAGGAAGGAAGGGAAGGAAGGAAGGAAGGAAGGAAGAAACGAAGGAAGGAACGAAGGAACGAAGGAAGGAAAGGAAAGGAAAGGAAACTCAATACAGAGAACTTCAAATAGTAAAGGTGAATGGAAGAAGAGAATAAAAAACATCACCATTAAAACTCCACAATAATAACTGCTGCAGTTAAGATTTACTAGTGGATGATAAAATTAGCCAGTTAATATTTGAGCAGAAAAGGGACTGTTGAATACTTTTAAAAGATATCCTGCAATGGGGCCAGAGCGACAGCACAGCGGGTAGGGCGTTTGCCTTGCACGTGGCCGACCTGGGTTCGATCCCCGGCATCCCATATAGTCCCCCAAGCACTGCCAGGAGCAATTCCTGAGTGCAAAGCCAGGAGTAACCCCTGAGCATCGCTGGGTGTGACCCAAAAAGAAAAAAAAAGATATCCTGCAAGACTTATTCACTGCAAAAAAGATAAGTAACAACTTTTCATTGGAGCAATTTAACAGACCTCATTTTAAGCAAGTGATCAAGGTTACAATTCCCAGTAATAAGGTGCACCGATGTCATGGAGCTTCTGATGATACACTGAGAAGGACCTGTGCATGGATTCCCTGCCAAAATTTTTTAAACCTTATCCAACCATAAGAAGACATCAAAAAAGCCCAAACTGAGGGACACTCTGCAGTGTGAATGATCAGTTCTTCCAACAAGTATCAAAGCTACAAACCAACCAACCAGGGGCTGGAGTGATAGCATATCGGGTAGGGCATTTGCCTTGCATGCGGCCAACCCGGGTTCAATTACCAGCATCCCATATGGTCCCCTGAGCACGGCCAGGGCTAATTCCTTAGTGCAGAGCCAGGAGTGACCCCTGAACATCGCTGGGTGTGACCCAAAAAGAAAAAAAAAAACAACCAACCAACCGACCACCAAAGGCTGTTAGATTTGAGATAAAGAAAACAGAGGCAAATTGTGGAGTGAGTCTGGGGACCACAGTGAGACATTAGTGGAGAGTCTGGAGAAGTTCACAGAAAGTCTTTAGTTAAGTGCATCTTCCTTCCTTAGTTTAGCTCCTTGGCTAGGGTTCAGCAAGACACTAGCAATAGTGGAGGACTGGTGAAGAGGTCACTGAAACTCAGTGCTGGCTTGGCAACAATTAACTGTGTTTAAAATTATTCCCCCAAGCTGAAAAGTATATAATATTGTTTAGCACTGCAGCACCGTTGTCGCATTGTTCATTGATTTGCTCGAGCGGGCAGCAGTAACGTCTCCATTGTGAGACTTGTTGCTACTGTTTTTGGCATATTGAATACGCTACGGGGAGCTTGCCAGGCTCTGATGTGTGGGCGGGATACTCTGGTAGCTTGCCGGGCTCTCCAGGAGGGATGGAGGAATCAAACACAGGTCAGCCCTGTGCAAGGCAAGCACCCTACCCTCTGTGCTCGTTTCATATAAATCAAACCACAAAAGTGAAATATATAACATGTTGGCTTATAAAAACAATATAAACACATACATTTGAGGCTCCAATGATGAGCATTTATTATATAATACCTACAGTGTAAATTATCCCTCATTTAAAATGGCTCAACTTGTTCAACTTAATATGTTCAACTTACTGTGGGTTTACCAGGACATATCCCCACCATAAGTGCAGGAAGATCTAAGAATAGTGACCCTGGCATGTGCAAGGCCCGAGATTCATCCTCAGCACCATCATATCAAAGCAGTTCTAGAGACCTTCCAACACCACTGATGTGGCCCTATTAAAACAAACAGAGTGTAAGATGGTAACAAACTTTAAACCTTTAGTTTTTTTGAATTAAAACTGAAATTATTTGAATTTGAAAATGAAATGATTCGACTTTTTTTTTTTGTGATGCTCAGGGGTTGTTCCTGGCTCTGAGCTCAGGAACTAGTCCTTGTGGTGCCTGGGTGACCATATGAGATGAAGGGGGTCTAATCCAGGTCGGCCACGTGCAAGGCAAATACTCTACCTGCTGTACTATTGCTCCAATCCCTGATTCTTTTATTTTGGGGGTTGGAGGTGGAGGTGAGAAGGTCGTTAAAAAAAACTCACCTGTGCTCAGGGCTTACTCCTGATTCACTCCTGGTGGGGCTCAAGGGACCAAATGGGGTGCAAGGCAAATGTCCTACCTACTGCCCTTTCTCTCCAGCCTCTGATTCTACTTTTATTTTTCTCCTTTGTCATTAGTTTCTAATTCCTCAGCTATTAACTTCATTTGCTAGATGTTCTCTAACCTTCATTAGTTAAATTTCTTTTGGTGAAGCAAGAAAGTTTTTACTAAAATTTATTTAGAAAGATGTGAAGAGAAGGATAAGTGCATGTTTGGGAGAGAAATAAATGAACAAAGAAGCATAAAGACAAGGAAGCCAGGGGCTGGAGATATAGCACAGCGGGTAGGGCGTTTGCCTTGCACGCGGCCGACCCGGGTTCAAATCCCAGCATCCCATATGGTCCCCTGAGCACCGCCAGGGGTAATTCCTGAGTGCAGAGCCAGGAGTAACCCCTGTGCATCGCCAGGTGTGACCCAAAAAAGCAAAAAAAAAAAAAAAAAGACAAGGAAGCCAGATACACCTTCCAAGGAGAACACGCGCTTGAAGCGCAAGCATATCATTTTATCTTTTATGTAATCCAACAGTGAAATTGAGTGCAGGGCGAGGGGCAGGGGGAAATCCACCCTCTGAATGAAGCCTCATGGCAACGTTTGGGCTGCTTGGACACCCTAAGCCCCCTCTATGTTTCTTTCTCCCAGAGCATCCCTCCATTGACGTGGACCCTCTCTGCCCTTCATTCATCTGTCTCCCATCATAGAGACAACCTAGACCAACAGGGTTTGTGTTCGACCACTTAGTCTTCTGGGCAGCCTGAAGCCAAATATCCCACACAATACGAAGGAGATGTGTGGGGCGATGGTGGCTAAATCTATGACCTTCTGCAAGCAGAGAGAAGTTTGGCAAGGTACTGGCACTAGCAGTTTCTTGAGGATCGAGTAGGAATGATGAAATATAAATGAATATGACTGCTCATGCCCCCCAAAGAAAATTGACTCCTTCATTCAAAACTTTCTACAACTGAGCACTCATCTTTTAAGAAATTGTGGGTTTTTCCAGTAACTGACAGTCATTGACTTTAACCATTCTCTTTGGGAGAAGATTCTGCCGCTAAGATTTACAGTAAATTTAATTTTAAGCCCAAGATTCTAAAATTTTACTCAGGAAAGCAGATGGGAGCAGCTGAGGCAGAGCTGTGTCACGGGCGGCCTGGCGTCGATGAACTCCACAATTAGCACAACTTTCTCATTACATGACTCCTAACACAGTGGGTACAGGAGCTGGCCCCTCGGAATTTCAAATTCAACTTCTCGGAGATTTATTTCTCTTCTGAGACAATTTCTGGCAGCTTTTGATCCTCCAAACTGGAAAAAAAATCAAAGAAATCTGTTTCTCTGGAGTATTAATAGCAAAGGAATTTCTGGATGCAGCAAAGTAGGAAAAGAACATAATAGCATCTCAGTTTTATTCATCTTCAAAGCAAACTAAATATAGTTTTTAAAAAAATAGAAGCAGGATACCCTACAGATTTTTGAAGGGATAAAATAAACGTCTTTGCCCACAAGAAGATCTCCTGAAATTTATCTTGAACGACTTGCAATGGGCTCTTACCCATTTCAGACCTACACGTGAACTGACTAGAGGATCTGTTTGACATCAGAAGTGAAAACATCTAATCATTCAGGAAACTTGCAAGCTCAACTATTTTCATCAATATTGGGCAAGATCTCCCCTCCCTCCTGCTGGGATATCAATGCCATCTGTCCCCCAACAGCACAAGGACATACACATTTCAGACTGTTCTAATTAGCAAACATCAAGTCAATGTTCATGTGAACAGAATAGCATCTTTATGTTTCCAGATCCCAAACTCGGTCTTCACTGCTCCTGTCTAGCGATGCGTAGGGGGGAGTAGTGGAAGGCATGTTTGCGTTTAGCAAGGCACATGTGCCTGAAGAAAACAGTTGTGGAGGTGCAACTATGAGCCAGCTGCCTCTTTCAACATGGGAGATAGACTGGTGCTTGCAAATAAATCCACACGCTTGTTTCTGATGACGGTGTGTGCATCAACGAAATGAAGGAGATGATACAGCAGAGAGTGGTGGGCTGGGGAAGGGATGATGCTTATTCCAAGAGGGATTGTCAGAAGGAGAAACTGTGTGGAGAGCTCAAGGCTCAACTGGGAGAAGGCAACATCGTTGGGAAAACCTTTATGCAAAGGCCTTGTGATCTTATAGCAGCTCCCTGCAGTCCCCAAATGTCCTCTAGCTTTCCAATTGACACCTGTATGCATTTCCTCTATGAATACCAGGCCCCACGTATCTGGTGTCACTTGTTCTCTAGCATCCCTGCAGGGCCACGCTTATCAACTCACCAGTCAAACCTGCTCCAGTCTGGGTCCCCTAGAAGCAGGCTCTGAAGTGAGTGTTGGAGCGCAAACAGTTGGCTTGCAAGGGGAACCAGTGGTGATGGAACGGGGAAGACAGAGGGAAGAGAGAGCAGACCAAACGTGTGCAGGGGGTCAGTGCTGGGGGCCGCTGGAAACCTCTGGAAACACACATCTCCAGGAGTTCTGCAGTGGGCAGCTATGACCCACTTCAGTCCAGTCATGAACCGCCTTCCACCCAAGAGACTGGAGCTAATTCTCTCCCTGCACAAATCCTTCCCCTGTGGAATTGTGGAGCTCTGAAGAATTAGTCTCTGTCCAATCCTAGGGAAACACCAGGAGACCCAGAACTTTGATGGGTCCAAGACTGTATCATATCCCTGGCCCCTACAACATTGTCTGGTGGATAAGTTTGTCTATTGATAGATATAGATGAATGAATCCTACCAAGAAAGGAACCATGCACCAGAGAAGACAAATGACTTTCCAAGTTCCTTTTGGAAGTCAAAACCCAAGTCAATGGGTGTGCAGGATCCAGCAGGCAGAGTACTGCTCACCCGAGGCTACGTCGATGCACCCTGGCTCTCCCACCAAGGGTGGTCCCTGCTCAGCCCCGTGATCCATCGGGGGATATGAAGGGACACCCCTTCCAGGGTACCTGGGTGGAGGGATGGGAGTGAGCTCAGCCACAGCTGCGGGGAGATGGCAGTGACTCATCTTCTGGGGCCCGACATTTGCCTGAGGTTTCACTGGGAACATGACTTTTGACCCAAGTCTTGCAAGGCAAGTAAAATGGTTCCAAGACCCAAGAGAGAAAACAGTGTTCTGAAGCTTAACGGCTGTTCCCTGAGGTTAGATGCAAAGTAGAGGGAAAAGGAAAGAGATTCACCAGGATGGAAGGACCTGGAAATCCTCAGGCCTTGGGCTTCATCCTGCCTACCTAGGAGGCCCTAGATATAAAGGCATGAAGGACGGGGTGCAGGCATGAGGCTAAAGCAGTGAGGCCAGGGGCTGGAGCAATAGCACAGTGGGTAGGGCATTTGCCTTGCACACGGCTGACCTGAGTTCAGTTCCCAGCATCCCATATGGTCCCCTAGGCACTTCCAGGAGTAAATCCTGAGTGCAGAGCCAGGAGTAACCCCTGTGCATCGCCGGGTGTGAACCCCCCACACACAAAAATAAAGCATTGAGGACAATGAGGCAAACAGGCAACTAGGGAGAGGCAAGTTGTAGGCAGAGTCTAAAAGGGAAACTGAGGAAGGGGAATGGCTAGAACGTAGTGGGTAGGTTGTGTCACCAGGAAACTGGTTCATGTGAGTGGCGCTGGGCAAGTTCCTTGAACCTGGAGCAGACACACAGGAGGGAGTGAGAATGAAACATGCAGCCTCACTTGTTTTAGAACATATTGGCATCAGAATAATCCCCCTAAAATCTTAAGGATAAAAGCTCTAATTAAGAAAAAAGAAGCTGATTAATTACCAGGTTGACATTGTCCCACCCATAGGAACCCCTACCCGCAATTTGGAAGGCCTCTGAGCCAGATCCCTTTCCACTGAGTGTGGATGGGGTATTTCCTGACCCGGGACATAGCCGGAAGGCTCTCAAACCCAACTCAGAGACTCCTGGGACCATGTTCCTCCTTTCACAGCCAGGAGGCCGGCCGAGGAGAAGCAAGGACAGAGCGTTCTTGGATCCCACTCCTGCCCAGCTGTCCTCTGGCTGAGGACTTCGGAGTCAGGGAAGAGCCTCCTGGAGCCACTAACTCCCCAAGTCTGCCTGTCTCCACCCTGGATCTTGTTCACACTGTGCTGGTGTGAACAATGTACCTAGGGTTTGCTATGGGAACACCTACCCTCCCCACAACACTCACCCATTGTTGAGAGCCTAGAGGTGCTCTGGCCCAAGGGATAAGCAGTCAGAGGAGAAAATGGAAAAAAAAAATCACTGGAGATTTTGCGGGTGGTGACCCAGATTCAAGGCTCTGCCTTGCTGACACCCAGCATGATGGTCCTTGGGAAATCACTTGGTCTCTCTGATCCATGGTCCCTCTTCTGCAGATCAAAGGTCATTGTGCTGACTCAAAATGTGGTATGAAGGGAGGGAAGCAGTAAGCAAATTCATCCTGTATCATGAAAATTCTCTATGAGAAGGCAAGGGGCCCATGTCACTCTGACCCATCACTATTTGTCACAAGTCGCAATAGCTCACATGATCTGATCTTCATCTGACTTCCAACAGCCCCAGAGAAGCAAAAAGAGGGTCAATCAAAGAGATGGGGTCTAAGCAAAGACAAATGTAGACAAATCTGCCATGCTGCTGCCATCAGACCTGCACTCAAAACCTGTTTCCTCTTCAGTTTGGTGCAATTAGAGTAAACTTGCTGGTCCATTTCCCTGCTTGTAGCTTTTGAGAAGTGAATTGGGAAGGTAGAAGAATGAGAAAGGAAAACCTAGCGCAAAGGATGAAACAGAAAATCTACTAAAAACTACATGCAAGAGTTACCACTTTAAAACCCGAGGCTGTCACCATGAAATTGCTAATGTTCTCCAATCCACGACCCCATTCACAAAAAATAAAATCAGAGAAAATATTGAAGTAAAACATATAGGCTTCTCTGGTTAGCTTCAAGATAGTCATTGCTTTTAGAAATTTCGATTTTACCTCTAAAACAGGCCCTCTAAGAAAATGGTCAGACAAGACTCAAATATGTAGGTAAGATTACTCATGGGATTATTGCTTTTTGTTGTTGAAAAATAAGCTCTCTAAATACACTTAAGTAACAGCTTCTATCTCAAAGATGTTCCTGGAAGGATCCAGTCCATGGCTATCTTTAGAATTGATTTATGCATCTTACTCAAGTGCGTGTTCCTTAAAAACAAACTGTAGAGGCTGGAGAGATAGTTTAGGAAGGGAAGTGCTTGTTTGCCTTACAGGAAGCCAGCCCTAGTTTGAGTCCCTGGCACCATATATGGTCCCCTGAGCACTGCCAATATTCATTCCTAAGCATAGAACCAGAAATAGTCCACAGCCACTGGATGTGGCTTCCAAGCCCCTGACACTAAAAGAAAAAGAAAAAATGGGGCTGGAGCGATAGCACAGCAGGTAGGGCATTTACCTTGCACATGGCCGACCCGGGTTCAATTCCCAGCATCCCATATGGTCCCCCAAGCACTGCCAGGAGTAATTCCTGAGTGCATGAGCCAGAAGTAACCCCTGTGCATCACCAGGTGTGACCCAAAAAGCAAAAAGAAAAAGAAAAAACAATGAACTGTACTTATACTAAAATATTGTAATTACAGTATCTTATAATTACTACGAACAGAAAGTTGCTACAAAAGTTACTACAAACAGAAGGTAACAGAGTAATAGTAACCACAATGCAGAGAAAATAATGTTATTAAAATCTACCTAGAGCAGGTTGCCAAGTCACACTATGAACATGAGGGACACTTAGAAAACAAGAGAGAAAGGAAAGAGGGAAGAAAAGAAAACCACAAAGAAAGCAGAGAAGATATTCGTAGTTTTCTGGGGTAGTAGTGAAAACAAACTCCCAACAAGCTGAGATTTCCCTTTTGGTGAAAACAGAAGGTAGAAGTTTAATTGAAATTCATGTATTACTATCACACTGTGTGCATTAACATTATTTGAGAATTGCACCAGAAAACAAACTTAAGAAACACAATAACCAAATGAAAACTATGCTATCGTTTGGCTCCTGATCCAAACAATATGACTGTTAGGAAGACAGTTTTATAATGACCAAGGAAGCCTGGTGGTAGACCAGATGGACCATGAAAGATGGCTGTTGTGCTCTTGGCTTCATAACTACATACATACTTTGGAGTTGTTATTAGACAATGCACATGTAAGGGGTAAAGCGGTGTTCTGCTTTAAAACAGTTCAGCAAAAGAAGAATCAGCAAAGCAAATTGTGGCAAAGTTGATAGTTACTAAACTAATAAGATGATGGTACCAAGTGATGAGCACTTGAAGTCTCTCTCGACTTTAAAGTCATTTGAGAGCGACACAGAATGTCCTGACTGATGCCAGGCATCTTCACCGGGGCAACTCGGAGGGGAGGCGAGCTGAGTTTCCCTCCCCGCCCCAGCAGAACCCCAACAGCTGAAAACCTCCAGACCCCAGCAGCATAGCCATGCTCAAGGCCACTCTCCATAGGCTCGGAGGAGCCTCACCTATGAGGGAACCTGCAGAAAAACCCAGGTGTGTAGGACCCATGACTGAGATCACAAAGCTGGCTTGGAACAGGAATGAACCTCCTCCCCTCAGCTCCCCAGTTTTTCAGTAGCTTGGCAGCCACACCCACAAACTGCCCCCCCACCCAGTGCCATGTAATCTCATCAACAACCAAAATCCACAGACTATGAAATAAAGCTCCCGGAAGAGAACAACACAGAATGTCCTAGAGCTCTTACACTCTCCCCCACTGATGTACCAAAAGTAGCACACATTTGTTTGGGTTTAACATACACACTTATAATATCTTATACAAGGGCTTAAATGGCTCCAGGATGAAATATACAACAGTCTTGACACACTTTTCTCTTATGGTGTTGAGAAGGTGCATGGTGGAGGGGTTGGTGTTTGAATTTTCTCTGTAACGAACCATTTTATAAAAACTTTATAAAAATCACTTGTATCACTTGTAGTCCCGTTGATCTTCGATTTGCTCGAGCGGGCACCAGTAACATCTCCATTTGTCCCTGTCGCGAGCTAGTGTATCCCAATGATACCTGCTCGCTCCAAACAGAAAAAGCCTCAAATCATTCACTCAGAGATTTGACGAAGAAATCTGACCATCTAGTTGGTGGACGGCCACGAGGTTTTCTGACTCCCGTGGAATCCAGTCTGTAACAGCTCTAGTCCAACGGTCATCTCTGAATTACATGACCGGCCCATCTGATTTTTGATGCCTTGGCAAACAAGACAGCATCCCTGATTTTTGACCGTCAATGGAGGTCAGAACTCCAATTCCTTTTCTCACTTGAGTGAGACATGATATTCCTAGCATAGCTCTTTCAATTCCTCTTTGGGATACCCTAATAGCATTTTTATCCTGCTTTCGTAGGGCCCAGGTCTCTGAGGCATATGTTAGTGCAGGAAGAACCGTGGAATCGAAAAGATGTGCCCAGAGTTGGAAGTTCTTCGTTCTCTTAACCACCTCTTCAACGCTCTTGAAGGCATTCCACGCTGCTCTCTTCCTCCTGCGCAGTTCTGACACCAAGTCATTCCTCATGTTGATTTCTCGACCTAGGTACACATAGCTGCTGCATTTGGAAATGTTCATTCCATTGAGAGCAAATAAAATATATTTGCTTTATAAAATAAAATTTTATAAAAATAAAATTTAAAAAAATAAAGTCATCTGAAAAATGGCATATTAAAAAAATAACAAAGAGCAACAAGAAGATGCTCTGTTCAGAGGGCATTCAGGACTTAGAAAGCCCATGTTGCGTTGAGAAGCCCCTGAACTCCCACAGAGGACCCAACTCCCATTTCTCTGTACCTTAGTGAACATTTTATACACTGTAAATTTGACCACTTCAATTACTGCAAGTCAGACGCTACCAAAATAAATAAAAATAATGATGGAATCCATACGTCATGTCGGGGAAGGTGTCCAAGACAGATTGCTGAGTGAGAAAACACGCGAGAGGAAAAAGTGTCTGGTTGCTCCCAGCCACGAGAACCCATGAAGGAACCCCCCCCTCCCCCGCCCCGAGTCTGTGGTCCAGAGGGCCTGAGCTGGCCTGTGACACTGAGTAGTTAGCATCTGAGTAGTTACCTGGGATGGAAACTTTGGGTTGCCTTTGCCTTTTTCTCTTTATGCAGATCTGTGTGGGCCAAATTTTATATTTGACAACTGAATAGATGCTGCTCTTATAATCAGATGAAGTAACGGTCACGGTGGGGGGGGCGGCATAAAAGAAACCAGAGAAGCATTTTTATCTCAATAAAATTATTTAAAAACCTGTAAGACTGCCTAACAGAAAGTTAAATTTCCCTTCTTACCACCGTGGCCTGTGACAGAGCACATTCTCTGTGAGTGTCTGGCGAACGTGCTAGAACAGGCCTCCTGTAAGCTGATCTCAGCTCAGGGGCCCCAGTGAGCGGGAGTGTCAGGTTTCCCTGACTGCACCCCTTCGCTCAGGCCCTACCCCTTGCCTGAAATGCTTCCTTGGTTCTTCTGGGTCTCCCTATCCCCCCATCCTTTTTTTTTCCTTTTGGGCCACACCTGGCGATGCACAGGGGTCACTCCTGGCTCATGCACTCAAGAATTACCCCTGGCGGTGCTCAGGGGACCATATGGGATGCTGGGATTCGAACCCGGGTTGGCCGCGTGCAAGGCAAATGCCCTACCCGCTGTGCTATCACTCCAGCACCCCCTAACCCCATCCTTGGGGCTCGGAAGCCCCACCCCTCTCCTACCAGGGCGGGGTCTTCTCTGGCCGATGGCCATCAGGAACACCAGTCTCCTGCCCACTGCATTTGAGAGTCCAGCCTGGTTCTGGGCAGACCCTGCTACCTGGCAGAGAGCAAGAACCTAACGAAGTAGAGAGCCACTGCCCCGGGACTTCCCAGCCCCCTCTCCCCATCAGCCTCTTACTCTCAGTTGACTCGACCAGGAAGTCATTTGACCTGCTGCTACAAGCTCAGTTTTCACAACTGTAAAATGGGAATAAATAGTCCTAGTCCCTATAAGGGGCTGGAGCGATAGCACAGGAGTTGAGCTTTCACCTTTCACGCGGCCGACCTGAGTTCGATTCCTCTGCCCCTCTCGGAGAGCCCGGCAAGCTGCCGAGAGTATCAAGGCCGAGCGGCAGAGCCTGGCAAGCTACCCGTGCATATTGGATATGCCAAAAACAGTAACAACAAGTCTCACAATGAGAGACGTTACTGGTGCCCGCTCGAACAAATCGATGAGCAACGGGATGACAGTGATTACAGTGATTACAGTCCCTATAAACCTCTCTCAAAAATTAAATCACATCTGACAAGTGTTGATAATCTATTAGATTTCTATTGAAAAGTTATTATTAAGTACTGGAGTGATTTGCTTTGCATGCAGCCAACTCGGGTTCAATCCCCAACACCCCATATGGTCCCCCAAGCCCACCAGGAGTGATCCCTGAGTTAAAACCAGGAGTAAGCCCTCAGCTGGGTCTGCAAGGGACAAATCAAAACAAAAGTGAATATTAATGTGATTGGTGCTACAGCAATGTTTATTGATAGTGATGAAGTTGCATTGATAATGACGTTATTATCTTTCACGAATCACGAGGACAGTCTCCTATTTTCAAAACCTTCCTAAGGAATAAAAAACATAAATGTGTCCCCAAATGTAAGTCCAAGGAAGTTCCCTACATATATGTAACGATAAACTATTTATTATAATTTGTCAGGCAGCTATTAAAAATATAAAATATATTGACATGAGAACTTCTGATAACATATTGCCAAATTTTAAAATCTAGCAACAGAATAGCTAAGACAGGTAAAAACTATTAGTATAAAATAGATAAAATATTTGTATGCATTGCTGATAACATAAATATTAAGAATGTTTATATTGATTCATATTAGACACAGAGAAACAGAAAGAGAACTTCATGGACAAAAAAAAAAACGTTAAACCTTAAAGAAAATCACTCTAAAAATGTTAATACAAATTATCACTGAATTAAGACATCACAGTATCTTTTTTCCTCCTTTTGGTGTATCTGAATTTTCTACATTTTGAAAAAATAGCATATAGTCCTTGTATAACATTTCTAGGTTATTTTTTAACAATTTCTCTCCCTGCTATGTCCTTGTCTAAGAGTTAATAATAAAAGGCTGTTCCCAGGCCCCCAGCCTCAGACTGGGAGGGCCCAGAGGTCAAGCTGCTGCCCCCACCCCAGACCCTTCGTGTGTGTGTGAAGGAGTCTGGTGTGGCATTCATGGGCACTGAACGGACACGGTGGGTGAACAATTAGCCAACTCTGGGCAGAGAACCTGCCTCCCAGGAGACTCACACAGGAACCAGGGCCTTGGGAATAAAGAGGAAAGCTCTCAAATGAATTCCCAGAACAGGGGTCAATTAGAAACTTAGCACCTAGAAATCAGCCCCTCTGCTAGCATGTAACCTGATAAACTGCAGCAGAGGGTCCAGGCAGGGGGTCAGCAGAAGGGAAGAGCCGGGGTTAGAGGAATGGACTGCCCCACTTCCCCATTGCCCTCCTCCTCTCTGACTCCCTATCTCTCTGCACCCCTCCCCCATCCGTGCATCCGCTCCCATCTCCACTGTACAATTTCCTTCTGTCCCCAAAGCCCAGTGTCTCCAGGAATCTTCCAGATAGATGATACTGCAAAATGTCAGAGCTGAAAAATATCATTTTACTCTCTTGCTTTCCAGTCGAGGAAACAGATTCAAAGAGATTATTTAACATGTCTTAAAAATCTCCCGTCCGTCCTGTAGGTGAAGCTGAGATTAGATCTCAGATGTCTTTGCTCCCCGTGGCTCGGTTCTCCACCATCCTACTTCCTGTTGGCTGAAAGAGAACCCAGTGCTGAGTTTAAGGACATGGACTGCCGGGCTGCATCCCCGGGTTCAGGTTCCAGCTCCGGCACGTGCCACCGTGTGTCCTCCAGTGCCCCGGCTTGATCATCAGGAAAATGGGATTACTAATAGCCACAACATCATGGGTTTGTGTAAAGATTAAAAGAACAGGACCTGGCACGTGGTACATGTTATATAACCCTTTGCTATTTTGAACATTAATGTTATCAGCCAGTGAGGTGAGGTGTGTTGATGGGAAGAAATCAAAAACGGGTGGAAGTCAACCAAGTGAATCTGCAGAGGAGAGATAAGGATCTCAGAAAGCAAGAGCCCTGCGCCTTTCTCTCCTCAGGAATATGTCAAGGTCCTGGCCACCATTTGTTCCTGAAGTATCCACTGAGTCCATGAAACAGAGCCCAGAAACGCTCAGATATAAGACTTCCTGTTCACAGTAAGGAAGCATCTACAAAGCCTGGGGGGAAGAGGGTCTCTGCGTACCTCGGGCCAAACTAGAAGACTCCAGGGAGGAGCCGCTACGGACGACCCCCAACCTCCCACCCTACGTCTGAACTTAAATGGGAAAGTTTAACAATGATTCATCTCAAAGATAGCATGAGAGAATGCATTCATAATCTAAGCGGAGGAAAGCTATTTCTTGATAAGATCCAAAATCAACCCTCATAAAGGAAAGGACCCCATTGAGTTGGATTTCAACAAGATTAGGAATTTGCCCACCATTGGAATTGTTTTCAATTTAAATAATAAAGTAGGTAGAAATTCTTATAGTGACTCATAGGTTTTCATCAGCATCAATTTATATAAAAGTGAAATTCACTTTTTTAAAAATCAGCATTTTTCTCTAGAATGAGTCTCTCTGACCCTTGAGAGGATGAAGGTTTAAGGGTGAGAGTAGAGACATCGAAAATTGGTGTTTATGCAACCTGACGCCAACAGTAGCAGTAGCAGGCACAGTAGTAGCCCTCGTGGCAAGGGTGGTCCCAACACCAAGAGTTCAAGGCCAAGGGAAGGCTCTCGAGAGCTACATGGAGAGCTAGAATAGCAACAGTTTAATAATAATAATATAACAATTATACCAAAGCAAGCAACTCCTCCAAAAAATTATGCTCAAAGTGACTCACAGAAATGCATCTGAAAATCACAATGACACACCATCACACACCCTCCACCAGAACCACTTTAAAATTTTTTTATTGACACAGATGTGGAGTAGCCAGAGCTCTCTCTCTCTCTTTTATTTATTTTTTTAAATTTTAATTTTATTTTATAATTAGTGAATCACCATGTGGGTACAGTTACAGATTTACACGTTTTTGTGCTTGTGTTTCCCTCATACAATGTTCGAGAACCCATCCCTCCACCAGTGCCCATTCTCCACCACCAATGAACCCAGTATCCCTCCCACCCTCCAATTCCATCCTCCCCACCCCATCCCGCCTCTGTGGCGGGGCATTCCATTTTGTTCTCTCTCTCCTTTTGGGTGTTGTGGTTTGCAATAGGGGTATTGAGTGGTCATCGTATTTAATCTATAGTCTACTTTCAGCATCCCCCTTCCCGAGCGGGTCCTCCAGCCACATTTTACTTGGTGTTCCCTTCTCTCTCTGAGCTGCCTTTTCCCCCAACATGTGAAGCCGGCTTCCAAGCCATGGGGCCAACCTCCTGGTACTTATTTCTACTACTCTTGAGTGTTAGTCTCCTACTCTGTTATTTTATATTCCACAGGTGGGGCTCCCTCTCTCTTACATTGCTGCTGATAACATAAATATTAAGTACATGTAACAGACTTAGCAGGATGTTTAAAAGTTGAACGTACTCATGACCCTCTAGCCAAGCCAATTTTACCCTTAGATATTACTCAACAAGAATGTGTGCATACAGCTTCCAAAATACCATAAGGTTCCCAGCAGTTTCACGCCTAATAACCCCAACAGGAAACCATCTACACATTCTCCCATCAGGAGAGCACAGGCGTAGGCTGAACTGGAGTCAGGCTCTGGAAGATGGAAAGTAATGAGAACGAAGGACAGAAAGTGACACAGAATCACAGGTGTGTGTCCACAAGAGAACACACAGCCTGCCCTCCAGCATCCCTTCTAATGCAGCTCAATGCCTGGCAAAAGCCATCCCGGAGGCTGGAGGCCAGGCTGGTAGTTTAAGAGTCGGAGGTGATGCAGGAGGCTGCAATGGTGTGTTGCATGTTCTCCATCTGGGTTGGGGTGGTGGTTGCACTGTGTGTTCAACTGACAAAGCCTTCAAGCTATGCCCCTTATTTTAACTAGAAATTGAGCTTCCATGTGACCCCACAATACCACTTCTGGGAATATACCCCGAGGATGCAAAAAAGCACAGTAGAAATGACATCTGTACCTATATGTTCATTGCAGCACTGTTCACAATAGCTAAAATCTGGAAACAACCCGAGTGCCCTTAGAACAGATGACTGGTTAAAGAAACTTTGGTACATCTACACAATGGAATACTATGCAGCTGTTAGGAGAGATGAAGTCATGAAATTTGCTTATAAATGAATAGACATGGAAAGTATCATGCTAAGTGATAGAGAGGGACAAAGTCAGAAAGAGAGGGACAGACATAGAAGGACTGCACTCATTTGTGGAGTATAGAATAACATAACATGAGGCTGACACCCAAGGACAGTGGATACAAGAGCCAGGAGGATTGCCTCATAGCTGGAAGCCCGCTTCATGAGCCGTAGGGGAGAAGGCAGATGGAATAGAGAAGGGATCACTAAGAAAATGTTTGCTGGAGGAACCAGTTGGGATGGGAGATGCATGCCGAAAGTAGATAATGGACTAAACATGAGACCTCTCAATGTCTGTCTTGCAAGCAATAATGCCCAAAAGTAGAGAGAGAGTATGGGGAATATTGTCTTCCATGGAGGCAGGGGGAGGGTGGGTGGGAAAGGGGGGTATACCGGGGATATTGGTAGTGGGGAATGTGCACTGGTAGAAGGATGGGTGTTTGATCATTGTGTGATTGTAACCCAAACATGAAAGCTTGTAGCTATCTCACAGTGATTCAATAAAATTTTTTTTAAAAAAGCAAAAAAAAAAAGCTATACCCCTGATTTTTGGCAGTTGTTATACTGCCACTTTCAAACAAAGTTCACAAAGCTTTACCAAACACCAGCACGTGTCCCCTGTAGCTTGTGGTTCTGATGGCATGATACATGGGTCCGCATGACTCTACGCTCAAGGGAAGAGAGCCCAGCTGTCTCCCACACAGACAGAGCTGCAGTTCCAGAGAATTGCACTGACCTTGCTCCCTCGAAGGGCGTCCTCATTTTCTGAGTAATTTCCTGTTCCTTGTCTTCAGTGACCTTAAAAGCGGCACTTTGGGGGCTGGAGAGATAAGTATGCTTGCCTTGCCTGTGGCCAACCCCAGTTCAAATCCTGGCACCAATAGGAATTGGGGTGTCAGACAGTGAAAGTGACCTGCACCCCAGAGGAAGACCCGAGAGAAGAAAGGGGCCCTGTGTGGAGTTCTGGGGTCAGGAGCCACCCCAGGCCCTGCTGTCCTTCAGCCCCACGGAACCACTCCGCCTGGGAAGCCACAGGACAGCCAGAGGAAAGGGCAGGAGAGAAGAAAGAAAGGGAGCTCATGTCCTGCACCCCTTCAGCAGGCCTGGAGTCTGGGAGCTCACATCCTTCACCCCCTTGAGCAAGGCTGGGGTCTGGGAGCTCTGGCCCTCGGTTGCCCTGATCAGCCTCCTTGCACCCCATTTTTGGCTGTGTGCACCCCCTGGGACCCTTTGGTTTGGGCAACAAGGAGAAGTGAGGTGGGCATTGGAGAGGTAGGGTGTGTGTGTGTGTGTGTGTGTGTGTGTGTGTGTGTGCAAGTTGTGTGACTATATGTGTGAGCAAGTGTGTGTGTATGAGCAAGTGTGTGAATGCGAGCAAATGTGGGAGTGTGAATGTGACTGTATGTGTGAGCCAATGTGTGTGTGTGTGAGGATGTGTATGTATGAGTGTGACTGTGTGTGAGTACAAACATACAAACATATGTGTGAGTGTGTGTAAAAGAGAGTGTCCGTGTTTTTTAGAGAGTTTTGATGTGAGTTTGAATGTATGTGAAAGACTGAGTGTGTGAGTATGAATGTGCAAATGAGTGTGTGTGTGTGAGTATGTGTGTGTGAATGTGAGTGTGTGCATGAAGGTGTGTGGTGGGGGGTAGGGGTGGGAGTGCAACTGTATTTATATTCAGATGATTATTCAAGGGAGCACAAGAGAGTGTCAGAGGGAGGCAGCAGGTGGAGCAAAACCCCTGGGGCCCAGGGCTTGGCCTGCCTGCCTGGGCACAGGTCCCCCCATAGTACCCAGCAAGGTTGAGACCACCCACTCCTGAGAGTGGCAGCTGTCCCTTCCCTTCATCCAAGCCATGCTGCTCTGCACCCAGCGCCACACTGGGAGGCTCAGGGTGTGAGTTCAGGTCCTCCCTGGCACTGAGCAGGTGGGGTGGCCGGAGGAATATTTGAATCCAGGCAGCCGCCCGATGTGGTCTCCCGATGGAGTGGGAAGACGTGGTCTGAGACAGACAGAACAGGGCCCAGCCACGGCCGCTCACGGCAACTCCAGGATTACCCAGGGCCAGTGCCTCTTCCACACAGATCATTGCATTCTGTTCTTTGTGAGGGTCAGGGGAATCCCCTGCCCTGGAGACCACCACATTCACCCCACGCAGTGCTCAGGAATCAGGCTGCAAGACTACGGCCCTTTGAACCCTCTCTCCCCATCACCCCATTTCCTTCTTGCCAGTATGGATCTAGAAACCCCTTCTCCGACCCACAGGATGAGCCATGTGACTGTCTCCTGCGGTGTGCTGACTCAGCATCCTCCAGCCAGAGGCCCGAGGCAGGAGTTTGCACCCAGTCTTTTTTTCTGTTTCGTTTTGCTTTTTACTTTTTTGGGGTCACGCCCAGCAATGCACAGAGGTTACTCCCAGCTCGGGGTACCATGTGGGATGCTGGGAACCGAACCCAGGTTAGCCGCATACAAGGCAAGCGCCCCACCCGCTATGCTATCACTCCAGCCCCGATTTGCACCCGGTCTTCCAACTGCAGAAAGCTGATGCTGGGCCAGCTCTAGACTGTTTTCTTCAGCGCGGGGGAGCCGTTATTTCCTTAGAAATCACATTTGCCTTCGCATCAACTTGATTAATTATCAACCTCAGTGACCGGGGCTCAAGATCAAGAATCTGATGGGAAGGCCAGCTCCCTGGACACCAAGAGAGCTGACCTCCAGCTTGCACTGGGTGGAGACCGAGCCAAAACGCTCTCGATCCAGGGAACCTCTCCTGCCTCCTCGTCCGTCCGTCTGCCCCCTCCACCACTGGCAGGTTGTCTCACCCCCGCCCCTCCATGACAGATGGCCAGTTTCCTGAGGTTAAATCATCCAGCCACACCCTCGGCCCCAGGCTAGAGATTTGGGTGTCCTCTTGGACATAGATTATCATTCCTGACTCCTCCAGGGCATTAATAAAGTATTGTAATTATTAGATTTTCATCTCTTTTTTAAAACACAGACACACACAACCACATCCACCCCAGCACGCACACACGATGGCTAGATCGCTCCCGAGGATGTTGCCAAGATCCCCGGGTTTTTGCTTAAGTCATCTCCCTGCTGAGCTGCTCTAATTTGCTCTTGGCTCGCCCTCCTTCATCTATTATATCATTTGTCCTCTTCAAGATCTGGCCTCGAATTCTGCGTTGTTTTGCCCCTTCAGGGGCCTCCCAGTGACCGAAATCAGGATAATTACACCCGTGCCCCCGCTGCTCACCTGCTGGGGGTGAGCACCAGCCCCCATTGCTGATGCACTTTGGGCGACTCCTCCGGACAGGAGATGAGGCTCGGCCAGTCCCAGAGTTGTGGAGGGTTCATGTGAAGAAGCCTGGGGCAGCTCTTCCGCGGTTGAGTCTGGAATCCCCTCGTCTCCCCTCCCCATCCCTTCCCAATGAAGCCCCCAGCCAGACCCCTTCTCCTTCTGCAGGCTCAGCCACCCTCACCCCGTTGCCCCGTTATTTCAGTAATCACTGAAGCTTGAGAGCAAGATCCGTGGCTGACACCATCGCTTACCGAGGCAATAAATCATGCCACTTACGTCACCCCTACCCCACACTCCTCTTGCTGTGGAGCCCCTCTGCGGCCCCACAGATTGTTGCTCCAAAGTCAGAACCTGAAGATCTCTGAGCCTTTCATCCCTCAGGACCAGATTCTGCAGCCCCTGGGCAGAGTCCGCTCTGCTGGCCTGGTGAGTGCCACGTGTGTTTCTTTCTGGAAGCACATGGAAAGAGGCAACCAGAGGACTACAGGGAGGCTGTTCACTAGCGCTGCTGCAGCCAGTTGTCAGAGACTCAGGCTTGGCGCCCCAGGAAAGTCCTCTCTCGGCTCTGGATCCAGAAGGCAGAAGTCAGGGCCAAGTCCCTCAGGAGCTCTAAAGGGAGGAGCCTTCCTGGGTGCCTCCAGCCTCAGGGGCTGCCTGGAGGCCTTGGCTTGTGGCGCCTGGTTCCACCTTTTCCTCATGTCTGTGTCGTCGCCTCTTCTTAACAAACACCAGTCCCTGGAATCAGAGCTCATCTTAAGCCCAGCGTTATTTTCTCTGGAAGCTCAATGAATTTCTCTGATGGACACCTCACTTCTAGGGAAGCTTATATTCTGGGTAGATCTGGAATTGGGGGGGATACTATTCCACTGACCACACAGACTGTGGAAGGAGCCTGGATTTCACTCCCTACATTCCCGCCCCGGCTGTCCTGCTCACCTCACGGCTCCCTGACAGTTGTCCATGTGCTGGTTGAAGCCATTAGACCTCCTGGGCTGAGTTATAGTGACATTTCCAAGGTTGTTACGGGAGCAGGAAAAGTGGGGTGCTGTTGACATTATACTCGACAGAATCAGCAGCGAATGATGAGAGAGGTCAACAGGTTCCAGTTGATGTCACCATCTCTTAAGGTCCCACCCTGGTGTTCCCTAACATGCATTTAATCCATTCTATGAGTGAAAAGGCTGAGTTAGGGCAAAGGTGGTTTGGCCAGTATGGATGTTAGAATCCAGGGATCTAATTTCAAGGAAAGAGCGTGGTGGGAGGCTTCCAGTCCATTTAGGGGTCTAGGTTGGGGGGTTCCCGGTTGACAAGGGTACGCTGAGAGAAATGAATCACAGAATCAGTGGGAAATGTCAAGGTCTGATTCTTTCTACTGAATTCTGTTTGCAAAGACCAAGTGTGTTCCGAATCTCAAGCTGGAGCTGATAACGTCAAAATCAGCACAGTGAAATGTAGAAATCCAAGTCTAAACCAGTGACTTGAAGGAGGGACACCAACAACAAAGAAGATGTGACTCAAACTATTAGTTCTTTTTTAAATTAAGTCACATCTATTTATACAGCTAGCCACATGGAATTAGAGTTGGTGGGTGGTAAGTACACCTTAAAAATAGCTCCCTGCCCAGAAGAGAAATGTGATCTTAGGGTTCCCTGAGTCCAGAAAAACCCTAGACCATGGGCCAGCTCTCAAAACACTGAAAGCTAATGGTGTGGAGATTTTTACTTTCATCACCAAGTCTGGGCAATTTTGTGGCAAATGAGGAGCTCTCTATTCTCACCACCTGATCTGCTTCAGCCACATGCAAGGCACTCAGTAAAGCCTCAGCCAGGAGCAGGATGAGGGGGTTAAAGTTCAGTGTACCAGCGCTTCCCTTTCCATCCAGAACTAACTCTGTTATACCAACCAGCTCAAGAAAGGCAGTGGGCATACTCCCCATTTGGCATTTGGTTTTTTCTCTGTTTGGGGGCTGCTCATTCTGCGTGAGGAGAAATGAGGGCTGGAGTATAAAACCAAAGTAAAGCAGAGAGCAGATTCCTTTCTCCCTCTCCGACTCTGCCCCCTTCCCTCTCTGGCCAGTGCCACAATTTCCTCTGGCACTTGAGGCAGACACATGTTATTTTCAGTTCCACAACTTTCTGGTTTGCCGGCACTCCACACACATGGGCCTGACTTTGCAGATATAAATACCTAGGGCTGGGTGCATTTCAACCACTGGCCTCTGGCCACCGGGTTTTATTTTAATGCAGTGTACCTCCAATGGGTTCTCACCACTGCCAGGGGGGTCTGACAAAGTCGTTCAACAAAGTTGACAATTTCTCCACCCCGATACCCATCCCCTCCCCAAATACTTGCCCTTGGTCATCTTCCCCCTGAAAGCAACCTAGGCTCAAGTGGGTTACAGTAGACAACTTCTACTAATGAGCTGCGTATTACTCCCAGCTGATGAGAAAAGAAATGAATAATAAATAATAGATGATAAATAATTTAATAATAGGTAGTAAATAAATGAATGACATGCAACAAAAATCAACAACTAATAAATCAGGCTTTGCAAAGACTGACCTTACCCACAGGACTGGTTTTGGGATTTGTTTGGAACATTTTTTTAATTGATTGAGTTACTGTGATTGATTAAAAATTTATTAATGATGCTTTCCTATGCACATAATTCTAGCACCATGCCTATCAGTAAACCCACCTCCCTCCCCTCCCCCAAAGAACCTTAATGCCCCTCATCTTCAGCAGTATAGCACCCCTCCCCAGCCCCACAAACTCAGTTGTGTGGGTCATTTTTCTCATTGTGTTACCTTGGGAACTTTCTGCTACCTGGCTATGTAGCATCAAGTCCCACATATGAGAAAGATCTTTCTGTAGCTATCACTTGTTGCAGCCTGAGAAAACCCACAAGTTTCTTGGGCTCCACAAACATTCTGATAAGGATTGGGTGATCATTTGCTGATTCAAATGTGTGGAGCCAGTGGGAACTCTTTTCCGCAGCTGTGGGCTTAGACCTGGTAACAGGTCATGGGAAAAGGAAGGTCTTGTTGGGCTGGAGCAGTAATATAACAGTAGAGCATTTGCCTTGCAGACAGCCGACCCAGGTCCTATCCCCAGCATCCCCTGTAGTCTGCTGAGCTCAACAGGAGTGATCCTTAAGCACAGAGCCAGAAGTAAAGCCTGAGCACTCAAGGTGTGGCTCCCTTAAAGAAGGAAGGAAGGAAGGAAGGAAGGAAGGAAGGAAGGAAGGAAGGAAGGAAGGAAGGAAGGAAGGAAGGAAGGAAGGAAGGAAGGAAGGAAGGAAGGAAGGAAGGAAGGAAGGAAGGAAGGAAGGAAGGAAGGAAGGAAGGAAGGAAGATATGGAGGGGAGAGATGGGGAGGGGGAGGGAAGGGGAAGGGAGGGGAGGGTAAGATAGGGAAGGAAGGGGAGGGGAGGGGAGGTAAGGGAAGGGGAGGGAAGGGAAGAGGAAGGTCTTGTTAATTCTGCCCCCCCTCTAGGAACCAATGGCATGCAGGGGTTCACAGTCCTGCCATCAATGTCAATACTTCCCCCTACGCCCCCCCCAAGTCTGGAGAATTAGGTGAGCGAATGAATTAAAAAGGCTGCAAATAATAAAAGCATCAGCTTCTTGGGAATATGTACTTCCTCCCCACCATGCACTGACCACTTTTGGTCAATAATTCCCGTTTATTGAGTCAGCAAAACCGAGGCTGCCTTTTGTCACGATCTTGTTCATGCTCCCACAACAGCCTCCTAACAAAGTACTTAGACCGATCAAGTGCTCTGTGGGTTTCACATTAGTTCTTTTTTATCTCGGTTCACCCAACGGGAGCAAAGACAAGACGACCATTTTACAAAGAGGAGGAAAACTGCGAGAAAGTACATGACTTTCCACGGGTTGGGACGCCCTTGGGCAAGTACTAGGCAAAGGTTTGCGTCCAACGCCCCGAAGCCCACACAGGAGCGTGCTGACTTTCACTGGAGAAAGCAGGGGAGAAGGGAGAGGGGATGTTTGAGGCTTCACAGCTCATTCAGCTGTTGTCACAACATCAAGCATCTGGCCTTGTGGTTTGACGACAGACGCAGACAATAGGTAAATGGAAGCGAGTGGCTGCCAACGCTGCGAAAGCAGTCAACTTGAGGGAGAAATACGGCGAGTGGGTCGCCCCAGGTGCTGGAACTTGGCCCAGACATGCGAGCACAGGTTGGGGGGACCCCGAGACCTATGTCGGGCTTTTACTTTCCCTCATCGCTGACCGCAGCCGCATGATCTCTGGCTGCCTTTGGCCTTACTGAGCTTGCTAGCAGCCCGGCCTGGAGCACAGGTCCCCCCAGAGCTCTCCCGGGTGCCTCCCTCTCCCTCTTCTGTGATTTGTCCACTCCTGCCTTTCTATGAACTATTTCCTGACTATCCCGCTCAAACTAGCCACCCCAGACCCGCACGCCCTCTTTCCCTCCCCTTTTTTGCACCCCGTCAGCAGCACTTAACTGCCCTATCGCTCCACTGAGCTACGGCCCTGCTTTGACGCTGCACCCATGGGGGCCGGGTGAGCGAGTGAGCCTCCTTCTTCGCTCTGCTTTGCTCGTTGTACCCAAGCCCCAGACCCCGAGAGGGAACATGGCCCAGGGGAAGGTGCTCACGGTGAAACCTAAGGCCGGTGGCTGGGCATGTGGGCATGGATGCCGGTTCCACTTCTGGCTCAGTCACTTCCTAGGTGGGTGTTTGGGGCCAATCATTGATGGGCCCGAGTTTTCTTAGCTAAAAAACAGAAACTCGGGGGACACGGATGAGGCACTGTATGTTGAGAGCTGCCTTGAACCCTGTCCCCAGCCTCGATCACGCTGGAGGGGGAAAGTGACACCAGTGCCTGATGAACTGCCTCGGGCTCTCAGACAGGGAGGGGGAGAACCAAACTCCTGACAGGGCTACTGGGGTGGGTGCCGCCTCTTGTGCTACCACAGTGGACCTTTCCTTCTCCGTTTGCTCAAAAGTGACCAGGTGACCACGAGTGCCTGGTGCTGGGGACAGCCACGCCCAGAGTACCTGCAGCCAGGCACCCCCTCAGAGCTGGACCCCAGCAGGCCCACCGCAGGCCAGGAGCAGAGCCCAGAGGCCGGGTCCCAGGCGGGGCCTCGCGGCTCACTCTCTCATTAGCTAATGAGGTCATGGAGAGTCTTGCCTCGGCCCTGAGGGTGACCAGCTCCCTCATGGATTCTTCCCACACAGCAGCCTCTGAAGCCCGGGGACGAGGATCACAGCCCAACGCATGAATAATGAACCCGGGGCGGGGTTCCAAGTGGCCCCCACACGGGCAGACACCACGTCCGCTCTGGGTTGCCCCTTTTCCCTGGGCAGATCCCACACTCAGGTACCAACAGATGCCCCCATGGAGAAGGCTCCTGCGCCCAGTAGAAACAGCTCCCAGGCCTGACACAACCCCCCAAAACCCCCCGCCAACTCCATCCACCCACAGAACCCAAGGAACTAAGGCTGGGGTTCCAAGCCAGTCTCGGCTCATATCACAGAGAGCTGAAAGGGGCCAAAAACCATTCGAGACTCAGATCCGATGGCAATAACCGTCAGCTTTTTCATTCAAGGTCAGACCCTGGCTCAACTGCTGATGTGGTCCCTGGCCCAGGATGTCCTCATGGTGACCACATCATGGCTATATCCTGAGAGTCCTAGTACTACCCTCACCCCCAACCCAGGGATCCCCTCAAGCCCGGGTGTGTGCCAGAAATGAAGCCTTCCTCCCCCCTCTCTCACTCCAGCCACTTCCTCTTCCAAGCCCAGAGCTTCTGCACCCACAGAGGTGGGGGTCCTGGGTGGCTGGCCTGACCCCCCGAACCTAGTGCAAACAGGGGAGGTGCTCCTGTGTGCACTTTCTCACACGTCCTCTGGTCGGGCTCTGGGGAGAGGGCCTGGCTTCCCTCCTCTGCCCGTACTTGGCTGTTAACGATCCCCGGGCACACTTCCCCCACCCTGTCCCCAAAGACATTTCCAGAGTTGTTTTATGAGCGAGGCTAGGGAAATCTATTAATGAGAGCAATAATTGTTACCTTTGGGCACCCATGGCTGATTTACAACGGCTAATGCCGCAGATTCCAAAGGCATAAATTTCAGCTTTTCTACCATTTTGTCTGGAACAAAACAAAATAAAGGGAGATATCCTACGAAAGGTGACCGCGGTTCGGCTGCGGAGATGTTTCCTGATGAGGAAGAGGAGGGGGACCACGTTTTGTTTCACTGACAAGGTAGCATTGCCAACACCTTCCCCAGGTGAAAGCTTCTTTGTGATTCTCTGTCTCAGCAGAACGGTGTGAGACTGGTCACCCACCCTTGCTCCAGCTCTGTACACATTGGATGAATCCGAGCTTGGCTGAAGAAGGGGTTGCCACTTCCAGAGCCCCCTACCCCACAGGGGTTGTGTCTGTGTGTCTGAGCAGCTTAGCCCGGATTTGGGGGCCATGAGGGTTGGGGGTGGGGGGAGAAAGACGTTGACTCTCAGGAAGAGGTGACTCACTTGGAGGTGGGTCAGATATCTGTCAGTGACAAGGAAGTTGACCCCCTTTCCCTGCTCAATGAGGATGTGGGGGCTTGAAAACTTGACAAAGAATTTCATCTTTGGGATTCATCCAGTCGATGTTTCCAGAAACTCCTATAAGGGCTATAAAGCCACAGTAATTTATTCCCCAAAGGAAAGAGGAAAAACACAGCTACAATGTGAGCCGAAACACAAGCCCCTCCCCGACCTGCCTGTTGCCATAAATCTATCTCCCTGCCTTAGCGCACAGACACCCCATCTCTAAGTGGCCTTGGCACCTCTCAGGGTGCAGGTGGTCCTGGCCCTGGCCCCCAAACTGCCTTGGCAGCTGCCCCGTCCAAGACCTACCAAACAGCACGGCCCAAGGGCTATGTCTCGTTGCACTCAAAGAGCCTTGGGATTCCAATCATTCAGCAAATATTTGCCACGTGTTCGCTGTGTGCAAGGCACAGCACAAACAGACCTGAAGGAATGTCTGGCCCATTCTAGTGTTTAGCAAGAGTGTAGGAGCAGCTCGTTCCTCTCTCCTGTACCACTCTTCGCAGCGCTCAAAGCCCTTTTCAGAACATGCCAACAGCCCACTATGGCGGGCTCTTCATTCACACTTTACAGAGGAGGAGCATAAAGTACAGAGAAACAAAGAGACTTGTCCAAGGTCACCTGATGAATAGAAAGGCCAAGTGGACCCATAGTCTCCTGTTTCCCATCACAGAAAAGGACCGGAGGCCGGTTAAACCATCACCCTGGGAGTGAAGTCAGTGGAGTTTAAATGACCCTGGAACAATGGTGGAGGAAAGTGGACACCTGGCTGGAAGGAGGTGTGGTGCTGGAATAATTCATGTATTAAATTCTACTAATAACAGTTTGTAAACCACGGTGCTCAAATTTTTTAATAATAATAAAATAAATGTGTTTGGATCACATAGACCCAACAGCCGTGTAAACAATCCAGCTTCACAGCTTCATGACTAATCTCAGAAAAGATGCCAAGCCAAGCCAATGAAACTCACAGGCACACAGGTCTTCGGGCTGAAAAGTCTGCGGCCCCCTCGGGAGACAGACTGGCCAAGTCCCTGCCCTGCCAAAGCCTTGGCAGCCACACCTACACCCCCCAGCCGCCACCATACACAGCCCAACTTCACTGCTTCATGAGTAATCTCTGAGAGACACACTAAGCCAATGAAACTCCCAAGTGCGCTGGTTTGGAGGCGGAAAACCACGGGGTCTTCTCCGAGTGGTAATGGACAACTTCTCTCCATTCCCCCCACCACCACAAAACCAGAAGCTCTAGCAGCCATACCACATCCCACAGTTGTTGCCATGTAAATGGTCCAGGTTCACAACTTATCTTGGAAGAGACGCCAAGCCAAGCTGAGAAAACTGATAGGCACACCGGTCTGAGGCTAAAAACTCTTGGGCCGCCTTGAAAGGGGAGACGGTCGAGAATCATCCCAGTTCTACAGCCCTTGGAACGCCTGGAGTGCATGGCTGCATATGCAATCGAGTGACACCTCCCAATTCCACGACACTGACATCTCAGTACCGCAAATTAGATAGGGAAGTAGCACAGAAGCCACCCAAGCTCAATAAGCAAAAACAGTGACACAGAACATTCAACTAGCCCCAAACAGCTCAGTAAAGCCTCAGACACTCACTCTAATAACCCCATTGTGAGATAAAATATTTTCCACAAGCTTTTTTTTTGCTGAAATAATTTTTTTATAATTCCACTTACCATTTTGTTGCAACAAGCAATATTAAATAAAATATTTTGTGCCTGCCAGGTGGGCAGGCTTACAGGATGGGGGTGGGAAGGGAAGGGGTTGGGAAACTGGGGACAATGGTGCAGGGAAGGCACACTGCTGGTGGGATTGGTGTTGGGATATTGAACGCCTGAAACAACTGTCTAATGGGCAACTTTGTAAACTGCAGTGTTTAAATAAAGTTTTTAAAAATTTAATTTAATATAAAAATCTTTTTTTGAAAAAAAAAATCTATGGACTTTGCCTGTGTATGGACTGGGAGAAGTGGGTGAGAAGCAATTATGAGAAAGAAGCATTCCCACTGCTTTAAGGATGGGGAAACAGCCCAGAAGAGGTACCAAGGACCCAGAAGAGGTACCAAGGGCACTCACTCATCCAAATGGAGCTGGCTCTGGAAGCCGGGTCCAGATCCCTGAAGAATTAGCACAATTATAGTCTTTCTCTCTCTCTCTCAGCGCCAGAACTTCTCCTCCCCAGAGGCTTGGTATTTGAGGACCTCTGCCCAGGACTAAAAGAAGGTCCTCGACAAGCCAAACTTAGGGATCTGCACCCAATCCAAGCTCTCCTGTGAAGCAAGAAAATGGGACAGAGGAGCAAAGCTGAGAGCAAGCTGATGCTGTGCCCTGGGAAATCTGAACTGGCTCCTCGGATGGAGACATAGAAACTTGCTCCAAAGTAAGTCGTATGCTACTTAGGCCCTTTTGGGAAACAGTATGGACGCTTCTCAAAAAATTAGAAATTGAGCTCCCATTTGACCCAGCAATACCACTCCTGGGAATATATCCTGGAGATGCAAAAAAAGTATAGTAAAAGTGACATCTGCACCTATCTGTTCATTGCAGCACTGTTCACAATAGCCAGAATCTGGAAAAAAAATAACCGAGTGCCTGAGAACAAATGACTGGTTAAAGAAACTTTGGTACATCTACACAATGGAATACTATGTCGCTGTTAGAAAAGATGAAGTCATGAAATTTGCATATAGGTGGACCAACATGGAAAGTATCATGTTAAGTGAAATGAGTCAGAGAGAGGGACAGACATAGAAATATTGCACTCATTTGTGGAATATAAAGTAACAGAATGGGAGACTAACACCCAAGAATAGTAGAGATAAGTACCAAGAGGAGTACTCCACAGCTTGGAAGCTGACCTCACATGCTAGATGAAGAAGTAGCTCTGATAGAGAAGGGATCGCCAAATAAAGGGTGGTAGGCAGGCCCACAAGGGATGGGAGATACAGGCTGAAAATATACTATAGACTGAACATGATGCCTACTTAATACCTCTGTAGCAAACCACAATACCCAAAAAGAGAGAGCGAGCAAATGGGAATGCCTTGCCACAGAGGCAGGGTGGGATGAAGGGGACAGGGTGGGGGTGGTGGGAGGGATACTGGGACCATTGGTGGTGGAAAAAGGGCACTGGTGGAGGGATGGGTACTCGATCATTGTATGACTGAAACGTAAACATGAAAATATGTAAGTCTGTAACTGTCTCATGGTGATTCATTCACTAATTAAAAAAAAAAAAAGTAAGTAGTGTGAACTTCCTAGACTCTCAGGCCTGAGAAGCTCAGGGGTAGCAAACAGTCAAATAGCAGAACACCATCTATAACACCCACAGATCCAACACAGACCCTGTAACCAACTGCCCCTTTCCAATCCATGTAGGACCAGCCTATGGGGTCAGGCATAACAAGAGATCTACTGCTGTACTACCTGTCATAGACGTCACTTACTTTGGAGGTCTGCCTCACCTCCTTTTCTTTTGGAAACTAACCCAAAGAATGTTTACTGGTTAGGGGCCTGCCCACTGAGTGAGGGCCACACTTACTTCCTCTGGAAAGGCCAGCCAATCAGAGTACTCCATGCTCAATGCTCAGCATGTGACCCAAGTCTGCCAATTAGAGTCTGTTTCAGAGATGCGTGGAAAAGAAGGAATTATGTGTTTCTAGAACCACTGGTTATGAAGATGTAAACCTGGTTGGATGCTTATCAATACCCTGCCTGGGGGGGTGGGGGGAGAATAGATACAAGACTCCAGAGAAGGGCTCTGGTGACATTGTTTAAACCCTGAATGAAGCCAGGTCTGCCTCCGCCCCCCACACCACCCCCAACTCAACTTTGCAGTTCTTGTCGCCAAAGTCATGATCCTCAGGACTCAGCTTTGCCTCCAGTCTACCTGGCAGGGCTGAACAATTGGGGCTGGCACTAATGGCTCTTTTCTTTATCCTGTGCTGTGCTGTAAGAACCTCTCTTGGGGCTGGAGTGATAGCACAGTGGGTAGAGCATTTGCCTTGCATGCGGCCAACCCTGGTTGGATTCCCAGCATCCCATATGGTCCCCTGACCACCACCAGGAGTTAATTCCTGAGTGTATGAGCCAAGAGTTACTCCTGTGCTGGGGCCAGAGCGATAGTACAGTGGGTAGGGCGTTTGCCTTGCACGTGGCACACCCGGGTTCAATCCTCGGCATCCCATATGGTCCCCCAGGCACCGACAAGAGTGATTCCTGAGTGCAGAGCCAGGAGTGGCCCCTGAGCATCGCTGGGTGTGATCCAAAAAGCAAAAAAACAAAAAAACTCTCTTGCCTTGCATCCTCTGGATATTTTCACACATTGGTCCCCAGTAGAGAAGAACCAAATAAGTTCAATGTAGTCGTGTTGCTAAAACGTCCCACAAGCCCCTAAGCCTTCTCAGAGTCTGAGTCTTTGCCAGCAATGTAGTAAGTAGGCAGGTAAAGGTAGTCCAGTACGTAACCAAGTCTTAGCCTTGACTCAGAAAAGTTCAATCTTCCACCAGGGGAAAACAAAAGAGACAAAATAGTTATTACTGACAGCCCACTACTTCTGGACCTGATAAGTCCCTCATGAGCGCACAACCCAATCTGAGGGCTGGATATCTATGACTCTGTACCACCATCTGCCTTTCCAAGATTGACTGCTAACAAATTGCATGTCAGGCACCCTCAAATACTGGTCAATAGCACCTTTCCATGCAAGTGATTTTGAGATGGCAGGAAGAATGAACAAGCTAGCAGCATTTATCAGTTCATTCCAGAAGTAATGTTAATAAATCTGTGTTTCTGAAAGAGAGACTCTGGATCTGGGATTCTTGCTTCCCAAACAAAGTTTTTCATCTATAGAAGTGTTCCGGTAGAGATCATTGTATTAGTCTCCTCTAAGAACTGAGTTTGCAGATATTGGAGTAGCATAATCACAAACACAAGTCAAAGTAGGATGAGGAACATAGTAAGTCCATATAACATAATTTAAGTTGCCTTCAGGCATGGCTGAATTCAGATACTCCAAAGGTGTTATAATTTTGGGGGCTCTATCTCAGAACTCTTTCTTTTCTCTCAGTTATTTTACTTTCATCCAGGCTTTACCATCTGCCAATTCAAGGCTTAAAACTTGGTAGAGGAATGTAGCCCGTTCCCAAAAACGCTAAGAAAAATCTAGGATTCAGCCTCATCAGAGAGGCCTGGGTGATCTGCTCCTGCCCAAACCATTTGCCATGGGCATGGGAGTGGAATGCCCCGAGCGACCAAGGCTGACGCATGTTCTCACCCTGAATAAAGGAATGATGTCAACCCACTCACACTGAATAGGATCATGAGACATTGTTTCCTCCCAGAGGAAAAGAACGGGATGCTTCCCAACAAAGGTAGCGGAGAAACTGAGCTGGTAAAGACAGTAACGAAGCAGCATCGAACTCTGCCTGCCTCCCCTCTGGTCTCTATGACACCCCCGTCTCCTTTCCACCCTGCAGACTGACATCATGCTCACTGATGTTGGTGCATCTCTTAGGCGGTGCTCCAGCGAGGGAAGGGTTCTCTGGAGCTGTACCTGCTTCTACACATTGTCCTTTCAACCCAGGGGCACTTGCAGATCCAAATGGACAGGCCGAGGAGGTAGACTCCCCTGCTCCAAGATTCCTGAGAATAGATGGGTAGCTTGGTTCTCTGCCAGGAAAGAAGTCGCCAATGGCTTTAGTGGACTCCAGTGGGGTCTGCCTTATTTTCTGTCTTGGCAGGAGACTCTCTAGCCATCCTTGCCTTTCTCGGGTTGGTACATTCCAAGAACTTGTAGGTCTTCATCTTAGCTGACAGACCCCTTCACAGGCACCTTCCAGGCCAATGAATAACTTGGTCTCCTTGGCCCCCAAAACCCCTCCTTACCCTAGACTCCCTGCATCCCAAAGGCACCAAATTCTGGGCCCATCCATAAGGCATCCACCCAGTCCATTCATGCCAGAAGGATCAACTAATAAGAGGAAGACTCAGAACACACTGACCTAGCATAGGCTTCAGAGCTTTGCATTCATTGGACAGAGTGACTGAGATCCTTTGATGTAACTGTGTTGGGAAAGCCACTGTCTTCAATTCTTGGCATGCCGGAACAACATAATGATTAGTCCCTAATACAGATGAAAGCACACAACTTTCCTCATGCCAGGAAACAGAGGAACATCTGCCTTCAGTATCCATGGCTAAGACAAAGGGGGGAGAAATTCCCAGAGAGGCAAGGAACCCACACACCCCGTGGTCTCAGAAGGAGCCCTAAAATTACTGCCATTTACAGCTCATAGGTTCTTGTGGATTCACCCAGAAATATAGGGCTGACAGGCTGGACAAGGCAAAGTGAGGTGTGGGCTGAGAACAGCAATGAATCCAAAATCAGGCAAAACTCTAGCGAAGCACTGAGAGAAAGAAGAACCTTCTAGAAAGGCCTCCATCAGGCTGTCCTCACTAACAGCTGCCTTTGGTGTCATGCCCTCTGTGTCCACAATTTGTGTTCAACCTCTGACCTTATCGGCTCAAGAACTGACCACTCGTAAATCATGTTGCCCTTGACCCAGAAAGAAAACCAAGCCCAGAGAAGTTGTGGACTTGCTCCAGGACACAAAGCTGAGAGGAATGAGACAAATTCAGCAGCAGACTGTGGGCATACATTCTTCCCATGGAAGAAAGTTCTCTGCCCGTTGCCTTGGCATTGGCTCTCCCTGAGGACCAGACCATTATTTTTGACCTGGGATTGCTAAGGGCCTCAAAGGTTAGAAGTTCTGCTCTTTTAATTACTCATCCACCTGACAAAAGTCACCTTAATTAGGAAGGTTTGCCCACAGAAAATGTAGCCAGTGGACTGTGCTAGGGGGTCCCACCAGGGAGATCTCACCTGCCTGTTTTGTGTGCAAAGAATGGGGGGCACCTTGGGCTACCATTCAGGACACAGCCAGTGCAATCCTGACTCCCTTTCCTCCTCCTGCCCATCTTTCTCCAGTCTCGGGCCCACTCCCCAACCCAGATGCTAAGCACCCAAGGAGGCTCGAGTTCCTGGTGAAAAATGGCACCATGTGTGCCTAGAACGGCTGTGTGCCGTCTCACTTGCTCCAGACCACTTCAAGATGATTCCCGCACCCAAGGGAGGAACTCGTGGCTGTGCTGGGCTGTTTGGGAATCATCACAGACATGAGCATCAGTGGCCTCACCGTGTGGTGGGCGTTTTCCATCCTCCATTCTGGCTGACTCCATGAGTGCAGACACTGGGGGTACAGAGGTCCCACGGTCCTGAGCCCTGAGCTCTTCCTGCCTCATTGCCTTCCCTACCTCCTGCTCTGTCACCCCATAAGTCAGCTCTTCCTTCCTCACACCCTGAAAACCCAGTGACTCCCAGCTGGATGCTGCTTCTCCATCCTGGCTCCATCCCCCTCTCTGCTGTTCCTTTGGCTGCTTCTACTCGGGAATTGGAGCCCAGGGGAAGGGGTTGGCACGCCGTGGCCTACCATTCAGGACACAGCCAGTGCATTCCTGGCTCTCTTTCCTCCTCCTCCTGCCTTCCTCTCTTCAGTCTCGGCCCTACTGCTCAGGCCTCGGCTCACTAGAACCACACGCAGGTGAGCCCCTTGCCCAGACCCTGTGCTGACCAGCAGGGCCCAAAATAAAAAACCAACTGTCGGGACACTGACTAGTGCTGGGAGGACAGAGGTGCTTCCCACACTCTGTCCCACTTGGTCTCCACCTCTCTGGTCTTCAGAAGCAGGACACACTCTCAGGCCCTTTCTGGGGAACTCGAGGTTGGGGAGCCAGTCTTGAGGCATCCCAGGAAAGCCAGGCCAAGCTAGAGGGTCTCCCTGGCAGTAAGTTTGGGGCAAAAACAAGCTTTAAAGATGCTCCCCCATGAGAAGGAAAATCGGATAATACCCACTTCCTCCAGCTTCCACGTCCCTCATCTTCAACCCTCCTAGAGTCTACATTTCTGTGATCACCTCCAATTTGGGAAGACACCCCCCAACATCTCCAAAATATCTTAGAAAAACCAAAGGCCTGTGGTGGAATATGATACAACCGTTGAAAGGAATGTAATAGGCATATACCTGCCCCAAGTGGCAACTTTGTTATAAGATTCAAACAGACTGGCCAGAGATGGGCTCTGCATGTGGCTAATGCGGATTCAATCCCCAGCATCCCATATGGTTAACCGAGCACCACCAGGGGTAATTCCTGATTGCAGAGCCAGGAGTAACCCTGAGCATAGCTGGGTGTGACCCAAAAAGAAAAAAAAAATGACTCACACAGACTAGACACTGTGGTGGAGGCAGATAAGATTTGTCTGGATGAGACCCTGGGAGAAACCCACCAACTCGTAACTCCTGGACTGGTAGATCTTGGCTTCACTCACATCATCTATGGGGTGTATATTCATTGAGTAAATGATCTTTTTTTTTTTTTCATGCTCTCTGGAGACTCTTATCCCTCATCTTGACAGGAGAGCTCAGCCTTTAGCTCTTACCTATCTTGCCTGGTAAAATACAGTTTCATTGGCAAGAAGGGGGGGGTCGGTCAGGGTCCATTTGTTTTTGCCGAGGCTTTCTGACTTCCCTCAATGCAGTTCCTGGGGGACCTACGCTGTCTGTGTTTCCTGGTCACCCACACCCCTACACTGGAATGAAGCCAGGGACCATGCTTCACCTGACGTCGTGTACTGTCTCACCTCCTCATGGAAGAGAGGAGAACCCCGCTGAGGGGTAACCCCATCCTGGGAGAAGCAGTGCCTCTCAGCCCAGCCCAGAAAAGGTACAGAGAATGGTCCCAGTGTGGTGAGCCCAGGAACCACAGAGTCCCACTGAAAGGGGCAGAGCCAAACCCAGAGTCCCAGGGAAAACAGGCTTGCAGCAAGGTCAGCGCTGCCCAGTGAGCAGCTATGACCTGTTCAGACTGAACCTGGGGACCCTGAGGACAGGGGGAAGAAGAGGAGGAGGAAGTGGATGGCTGTGCCATGACATCTCAGAATGCACCTGGCTCGTGGAAGCATTCCCTGACTGTTGGGAGGAGGCCATGACCAGCCATGGGGCCACACTACAGCAGCAAGGAATCTCCCAGAGAAGCTGATCATGCTTCTGGCCGTGATCAGAACCACAACAAAGGACACAGAGGACCGTGTTCCCCTCCAAGGGACCTTTCCAGTACCTCTCACTCTCTTCCCAACCCCCCATGACTGTGTTTCCTGCCCATTGTGGCGTTACTGAGGCCGTGGCCAAAGCCCGGGAAACCATGGTCATCTATCACCCGCCCGCAGAACAGCCTTGGGCAGCCCCGCTGAGGTTTCAAGCCCTGCCACCAGCTGTGTTTTTTGAACACACACCTCAGAGACTTCCAGATCTCTGGGGGGAGACCACTGTTCAAGCACCTTAGAATACAGATCATTAAAACTGTGTACTTGATGAAGGGTCACCGGGGAGCCCCAAGATGCTACTATAATTTGTGTCTGAACACTGAAACGGATGATGCAGGATATAGAAGGTGTCAGGAAGATTAGCACAACGCCAGAATTTAATTGTTTTCTTTCGTAATGCAGGAAAAGCACTTTCTTTGCAATATGGGGCTTATCGGGTAGAGTGGAAAGTTCCCCCAACCCCCACCTACTGGGACCACCAAGAAAGCAAGAAGGCAATTAGATGTGTGTGTATGTGTGTGTGGAGGGAGAAAGAGCTTCTCATTAAGCCCCACCTCTTTTTGGTTGTTTTTACGGGTGATTTGTTGGGGATGGGGGGAATCTGTTTTGTTTTGTTTTTTTTCTAAGTTTCCAGGGCACATTTAAGGGTCTATGGCTTCTCTTCTCTCCATCAATCACTGAATTGAGAAGCTATTTAGTTGTGCTCTGACTTTTTATTTGAGCCCATGAACATGTGGAAATATTTCATTTTAGCACTCTCTAGTGAGCACCAGGATTTCCTAAATCCAATCTAATCCAATATCCCAGATTTTACCAACCAAGATCCAGAGTTCCAGGCCAAAGCGGGGATCCTGCCAAGATCCCCCAGCCCGCGCTTTCACCATGCCACCTTGAAGCACAGGGAGCTTATTTCAAAATTGCTCATGCCTCCTTTCTGGATTTCCCACAGGCAGAAGTTGGATTACAAGCAAAAAGCCGCACTCCCGATACTATTGTCTTTGCCACCATTTTCTCAAGTGTACCCAAGCTGCTCACTTGAAAGTAGGGGCTGAAGATAATCCCAAATAATTTTTAATTAAAGATCGTCATTTAAAATGTATAATTTTGTAAGTCTAACGGCGATTAACTCCATTAGGGACTCTGATGACACGCATCACAATTAAGTGTTTCCAGTGCTGAGCCAATTAAGGGTTAACAGGCTGCAAATACCTACTTTGCACATTTTTGCTTAATGAATTCGGAGTGGGAAACTATTCTCATTAGGTTAATTTGTCAACACAATCAAGTTCGATCACCAGGATTTTTTTTTCCTTTGAGCTCCCAAACTTAAGTGCCTTTGTGTCCCAATGCTGCTTTTGCATTTGATTCCACGCCGTTTGCAAGAAAACACTTTTTCATGAAAAAGAAGAAAGTTGATAGAAGATTTTCAGGTCTGGGTCTTAATTCTCACCTTCTAGACATAGGCATGTTTATGTCGTTTTATCGAGCTCTCTGGGGCTTTCTGTCTGTATTTCCCTAGTAGGTTGTCATGCCGGAGAGTAAAACACGCATCTGTGTACTTGGAAAGGGAGAGCTTCAGCCCCTAAGACAGGCATGATGGCCGCTGGGAAAACACCTCTCCTCCCTGAATTCGCTCCACTAGCAAGGGCTATGGCCAACCCTTCTCCACTCAGAAAATTCCCCAAACCTCCTGCAGGCCTCCCCTGCCTTCCCATAGAGCTGGCCAGGGCTTGGCAGGTGAGAAAACACTCTTTCTTACTCCAGTTTGTCTACACACGAGAGGCCTCACCAATCAATCAAGCTGTGGGGCCTTTTATGGGACATGACAAACATTCTTCCCCCAAATTCGGGGTCCACATTGTGTCCAGCAAGGGTAATTTTTCCATTGCAAAGGGAGTAGTAACACCTCGTCCACTCAGGAGGAACCTGAGGGCTAGGCCATGAATAGAATAGGAAGGAACCTTGAGAAAGAAAACTGATGTGACTCAGAACTGGATTTAAGGATGTGAAAACCTGCCAGAGTGTGACAGGAATTAGCATAAGTGGGTTCCAAAGCATCTATTATTCTTTGGACTATAGCTGTGCTTCCATCCCTTCGAAAAACCTGGAAGAACATACTCAAATCTGATGGTTGGGTTTGCACTCAGGAGTAGGTATACTTTAATTTTCTTTCTTGTTTTTTTAATTTCTTTCTGAATCATTTTTTTCAGTATTTATTACTCTGATGATCAGAACAAAGCTATTTTTATTTCAGAGGGAAGTGATCGAGTGAGTGAGTCCCTCTGGGAGTTTGGGCCAGAGGAAAAAAGAAGGAATTGGGTGGAGGGAACAGGAAATGACTCAGTATCTAAAGTGCTTGCCTGAGTTCCACCCTCCTTGCTGATCTCCAGTGTGGTAATGGATACACCTGTGGTAACAGGTACACTGAAGCCAGGTGTGTGCAGACACTTTAAAGAGTGCAACATGTGTTCATGGTAGCACCATTTACTAAGTGAATGCACCATTTACTAGCAAATGAACCATTTACTAGTTCCAGCTCAGAACTAGAAACCGTGTGAGAACCCCACATCAGAAGAGTAACTAACAAAACTGTGGTATGCATAAACAGTGGAATACTACTCAGCTATGAGAAGAGATGAAACCTTGCAGTTTGCTGCAACTTAGATGAAATTGGAGGAAGTCGGGCTAACTAAAGTGAGTCTGAAAGAAAAGGACAAATCCAGGATAATCTTGCATCTATGCAAAGTCTAAAGAAAAAGAGCAAGGGATAAGCTGATCCCCACTGGGAACAAACCCTGAGATGGAGTTGTTAGAACTGGGATCTGGGGGTTCTAAGTGGAAGATGAGGGGAAGGAACCTTGGGATAACAGTGGATGGATCTTGACATTCTGGGTGCAGGCATGGCATAGTAGCACCACAAAAGAAATAAAATAAAATAAAATAAAATAAAAATCATTGTTGATGCCACTGCAAACTGTGACACCTCGATAAGAATCAGGAGAATAGGGGTTGGAGTGATAGCACAGCGAGTAGGACATTTGTCTTGCATGCGGCCAACCCCGGGTTCGATTCCCAGCATCCCATATGGTCCCCTGAGCACCGCCAGGGGTGATTTCTGAGTGCAGAGCCAGGAGCAACCACTGTGCATCACCGGGTGTGACCCCCAAAAAAAGCAAAAAAATAAAAAAGAATCAGGAGAATACCAAATAAATGAATTAATTAATGCAACCATCATATAAGAGAGCACCACAATGGGAGCAGTGCAGCCACTGCCCAGGTATCACGACCTCTCGAGAGCAGAACAGAACTTGGGAACATGGCAACCAAGTGTAAGTGTGTCCCTCTCCCCCATCCCATCGCAGACCCAGCAGCAGCAACAGGGAGACGGAGATGAGGAAATAAACAATTATGCATAAGAAAAATGTTTCTGTTGGTTTGGGGGCCACACCCAGTGGTGCTCAGGGCTTATTTCTGGCTCTGAACTCCCTGGTAGGCCTGTGGGGAGCTTGATGGGGTGTCGGGATAGAACCCAGGTTGCTGAGTGCCAGGCAAGCGTCCTCGCTACCCCATTATCCTCCTGCCCAAGGCCAGCATCCTAGCCTCTGTACTATCCTCCTGCCCAAGAAAAAAACCTTTTCTGAAAGAAGGGAAATAGGGGCTCCCAAGGGCCCTAATCTTTCCTTCCCGAAGTTCTTTTAACCCACGTTGCTCTTCCACAGAATGACACGTTTAGGTGGGAGGGATTTGATCTGGCTTCGCCTTTGGTTTTAATTGAACCCAGGAGTCTTTCTCCAAGTGTAGCCAGCACACAGCGAAAGTGACATGAAGTTCAACAAAGATTTATTTGGATGTTTTTCACTCCATTCATTCCACAGGCACAGAGTGAGGGTTTACCCCGAGCCAAGCTCCCGTGGAGGGCTAGGGGGGTGGGGGGTCACAAATGTGAATCAGACAGGCCCACCTCCAAGTCGCCCACAGTCCCGGGGAGGGTTCCCCTAAGCAAAGGAACAGTTTCCACAAAAAAAGTGGGGAGGTGGTACGGGGGAGGAGCACGCAGAGGGACGCCTCTGCAGTGGTGTGAGAGGGGTGGGGGGGATAGTCTTTTTGGATGCAGGGATCTCAGGTGAGACCTGCAGAAGACAAGCTTTTCCAGGAGGAGCATGACACCCTGTCCTCATGGGAGAATGCAGTGGGGAGCTACAGATCCTGCTGAGGTGATACGGGGACCCCCGGTGTGGAGGAAGCCAGCAACAGGCTCTCTCATGAAGGTCTGGGCAGAAGGATGAAGTAGGCGCTGACGGTGCATTCACTCTAAGACCTGCCCTGGGCATCGCTCTCCCGCACAGTGGGAAGGCAGGATGGGGGTGGGGGGCGGGGGACTGGGGAGGATTTCCTCGGCCTTAGTTTCTCACATGTGGACCCAGAGCTTGAGAACCCGCGGTCTCCCACCAGTGCTCCCACTTCCCAGCTCTGTTCTGGATTTGCCTATTCCAAGTTCCACGTGGATGAGTATGGCCCAAAGCTCCCATCTCAGAAAGGGCGCAGATGACAGCCCCAGCTTGCTTCCAGAGACGAACGGTCCCTCCTCGGGGCCCTGGCTGTGCGGACGGAGTTCTTCCACGCCACGGTGGCCGCTGGGATCCATGAAAAAAAAAAAAACAACACTGCATCGCGTGTGTCCCCTCGAATTCCCCAATTATGAGTCATTGTCTTCCTCAGAATATTTTTATACCTAACTCATGATCGCGCCGCCCTGCCAAAAGTGTGAGCAAAAGCTGTCCACCACCGCCCCTCTGAAGGAGAGGCAGGCTGCTGGCGGCAGGAACAGGCTGCAGTCAGCCCAAGAAATCTCCCATCCGACACCACTATCACTACCCCCACCACCAAAATTCCAAGGGGCACCTGCAGGGGAACATGGTCCCCCAACAGGAGCAGCCCCCACCCTGGCCCACATCCACTGAGGGTGAATCTCAGGCCAAGCCCAAGGTCAGGGGGTCCTAGCCTTAGTGCCAGCCCGTGGCAGGGCTGCCTGCTATGTGCTTTACGTTATGCAACTAATCTTTTTTTTTTCTTTTTGCAAGGAGTTGCGTGAAGTTATTTGTTCCACCAGGAAGAGCAAGAGTCTGATGAGAGAGGGTGCCCAACTCTCTGTGAGTCCTTACAGACTAGAAGCAGAGAGAAGGAATCCACTGGCTGCCAGAGCCTCTGAGTTCAAATCCTGCTACCCCCACCTCTCTCACAGCTAAGTTCCCCCAAAACCATCCTCATGCCATCCATAAGAACTAAATAAAACAATCTATGGAGAGTACTTAGCATCCACAGACTATGGGTCCATCAAGGCCCCCTCAGCGGTGTTTGCCTGAGCCCCCTGCTAGGTCCTAGTCCTAGTGAGCGGACAAAGTCTTGCCGAGTTTGTTTTCCCATCTGTAAGATGAAGAAATAAATCATGATTCCCACAGTGGCCTGGGGTAGTCAATCGTCTTATTTCTTCTTCTTATAAGACTTCCTTGTATGGGAGATGATGTCGGGGTACCAGATTATCTCTGTTTTCCAGGAGTGTAGATTCACACCCCTTCAGACGTGTGGCCCCAGACGTGCCCATCATCCCAATAACTCCTCCCTGACCCCCCATCACGGTAAACTTCATTTCTGGAGTCAGCCTTCCCGGGGTTTGTTTTCATTTGGGTTCGTCTGTTCCCTGGTTTTGATACTTTATATCCCACATATGCATGAGATCATGCAGTCTGTCTTCCTCCTTCTCACTTACTTCACTTAGCATGACCCCACCCCCTCCAGCTCCATCCATGTGGTCGCAGATGGCAGAGTTCATCGTTTCTTCTTGCCGAGTGGTGGAATCAGTTAATTAGATGAGACAAGTCTAAGAGAAGTCCTATCTCAGGATGATGCTGACAATTAGAATCAGAGACGATGCCAAATGGTAATTTGCCATCCCATCATTTTTTTTCTAGGTCTATTATTCAAGACCTACTACAATGAAACGCTTCCCTCCCTTTAGTTTCATCATCGTTTTATTTATATCAGGGGTATGAATCCAATGACTTCATGCCCTCCATGCTCAGGAACTGTTCATGCCGCCCCATCTGAGCGTCTGCACTGACTATTCCAGGCATAGCAACATCCATATAGATATTCCATGGAATATCTGTGCACTCCCTGCCAACACTGAAAACATCCTCAGGGGCCAGGAGAGATTGCCCAGGAGTCAATGCACATGTCTTGGTGCAGTCAGCCCTGCTTTGGTTCCCTGGCATCATCTGGTCCCCGGGCATTGCTAGGTACAGCCCTGGAGTACCTCCAAACATCTCCAAATACTGCTGAGTTGTCTCTGGTGAACCCATAGCACTGCCAGGAGAACCCAGGCGATCCCTGGCACTGCCATGACTCAAGCAGTAGCATGTCCTCAGGCCCTCACTTCGAACTAGCCCAGCTGGACGAGAATTGCCTGGAGGGGCCCTCGGGCCACTTGAGCACTGCTGAGGAGGTCCCTGCGCCCTGCAAAGCCGTTATTCATTCTAATAACTACCAGAACTTGCCAAGTTGCAAACATATGCAGGACAATTTGCTCACATCCTCTTTTCTTCAGGGGGAGAGAGGCACACCCAAGCAAAACTCAGTGCTCAGGGGTTGTTCCTAGCAATACTTGGGGGGGGGGGGGCAAACAGGGCCAGGGATAGAACCCAGGGCTCTTGCATTTAAAGTATACACTCCAGTTTGCTGATTGCTCTCTCTTGCCCACCAAATGATCTTATTTTATCCCCACCATACCCAATGAGGCAAGTCACGTGGTTTTAGACAGAGAAGCTGGTGCTTCTAGAAGTTACTATGCTCAGGCCAGAGTGATAGTACAGCGGGGAGGGTATTAGCCATGCACACGGCTGACCCAGGTCCAATCCCCAGCACCCCATATGGTCCCCCGAGCAACTCCAAGAGTTATTAGTGAGTTCAGAGCCAGGAGTAAGCCCTGAACATCGCAGGGTGCGATCCACCCACAAAAAAAAAAAAGTAGAAGTTACTATGCTCAAGTTAAGAATACTCATAGGAATCGGGATGTGTCAACTGTCTATCTCCCAGGCCCTAAGTCTTAGCCACAACCCTGTAGAATCCTCAAAAGGTATTTGAAGGGCTGGAGAGCCAGTACAGGTTTGATCCCTGGCACTGCATATGGTCCCCTGAACAATACAAGGGGGACTCCTGAACCGGTAGTAAATCCTGAACACTGTGGGTGTGGCACAATTCCCCCTCCCCCCAAAAAAGGAAGTAAAGGGTTTTTTATTTTGTTTTGTTTTTCTTTTTGTTTTTTTTGCTTTTTGGGTCACACCCGGCAATGCACAGGGGTTACTCCTGGCTCATGCACTCAGGAATAACTCCTGGCAGTGCTCAGGGGACCATATGGGATGCTGGGAATCGAACCCGGGTCGGCCACGTGCAAGGCAAATGCCCTACCTGCTGTGCTATTGTTCCAGCCCCAAGAAGTAAAGGTTTTTTTGTCTTGATCCCACTCCTAGCCTCCCTCTCACCGTCAGAAACCTCAAAAGCTCTGCATCAGTCCAGCCTGAATGTGGTGGACTTCCAGTTTTTCCAAGCCTTCTGGGTGCCCCTGGTTTCTGAGACTATCAGAGTCCTAGGGCCTCTGTAATCTCCCCCCCAAGCCCCTTCTCTGAAGAAAGTGGAAATGTCACTTGTACAGGCCACACAGTGCAATGGGATTCAGGGGCAGGGTCAAAACTGCAGCCCAGAACAGAGCTGGAAACAGACCCCCAGCCCACTTCCGAAATGATCAGTGGTCTTGGCACTGCTACAGAGACAACTGCCTCCATCTTCCTGATCTGTTCTAACTCACAGTGTCCTGTCCCTCACCTCATGTACCTGTCCACGTCCCAGGACCTCGAACTGCTAGGTCAGAGCAGGAGGGACAGCTGATCTCAGATACGTTTGCTACCAAGCCGTTGCTCTCTGTTAGGACCAACTGTCATGCTGCTATGGTAAGATGTGCATGTCAGAAAATATTGTATCCGATTCTCAATGTACAGTCCAGAGGCATTAAGTAAATCCGCCTTCTTCTACAACCATTTTTACTCTCCATCTCCAGAACTTCTTCAGCACCAATATCCTAAACTTAAGCAATAAAATTAAATACTAACTTCGTCTTCTCCCCAACCCCTGGAAACCTCTGTATTACTTTCTGTCTCTAATAGGATGCTCTCTACCCTCATCCACGAGGAATCATACAGTATCCATCATATTTTTAATCTCACTTTTTTCACTAAGTATAATGTCTTCAAGCCTCACCCATGCCACAATGTGTAAAAGAATTTCATGTCATTTTAAGGCTGAATCTATTCCAGCAGTGTTTATGCACCCATTGGTGGACATAAGGTTAATTACACTTTTTGACTATTATGAATAATTTTTCTGCATACAGGGCTCTCCAAATATCTGTTTATATCTGTTTGGATCCCAACTTTCAGTTCATCCAGAAATCCACCCCAAAGTGGATCATCTGGTAATTGTGTTTAATTTCTTTTGTGGAGTTGCCATATTGTTTTCCAAGGACCCGATGGCTTTTAACATAAGAGCCCTAGGATATTTCCCCTCCCCTACACAGTCACTCTCCATTATTTCAGACTTCAGAGACATGGAGTGAATAATAATAATGAGCTGAAGCTTTAGTCTCAAGGGATGCAGAGAACCACTCCATCAAAAAGACCTTAAATTAAGATTTTGCCACTTCCCCCATTTGGGGGACTAGCACATTGACTCTCAGGAGTCACAGGGTGGCAACTTCCACATTGGACAGGGAACCATCCTTCACCCAAACAAGGCAGTAGGTAGGAGGACCCTCTCCTCTACATAGACATGGACAGGAAGATGGCAAAGCACACAAATGCCATATCCGCAAAAATACAAGTGTCTGCTCTGCCCCTCTGTCTAATTATGATCCAGTGTCTCCACGCCCCCTGGGGACTGGGGACTTGTTTGTTCGAGCTGACATATCTATTATTACTCTTTAGGTAGTTAGGAGAATCATTTGCAGCGTTCATTAACAAGTATCACCTTATGGATTACTAAACAGCAGCTCTGCTTTAGCTAATGAGCCCCAATAGTGTAATACTTTACATATTTTATAGCAAGACAATTAAGCAACATCTTGCTTTTATAGCAGACCTTAAAATAAATCATTGGAGTTACAAAGAGAATACAAAGATCATGGTCCCTACAGCAGGTCTCCTTCATCCAAGTTTATGATACACACATGCACAAACTCAATCCGTGGAGAAATAATAGGTTTGCAGAGATTTTCTGCCTAATTTCTCAGCTTTGCAATTACAGAGGGCTTCATTAAGGCATGTGTGTGGTTCACAGGCAGACAAGGGAAGAAGAGAAAGTAAAGATAGAAGAAATGAAGAATCAGTCTGGATTTTGTCTTTATAAGTGGGAAGGGCTGAAAAATGCCAATATGTGTTGAATATCTATCTGGCACTCATAGCCACACCTTTAATTTTCATCAAACCTTGTGAGTTGGATTCGAGGAAGAAACAAAGCAGTTTGCTGCTACATCAAGGTCACGCATTTGGAACTACATCAAAATCTCAGACTTGGTCTGCAGGATTCTGAACACCTCATCCTTCCAGAGCTCAGTGTCAAAGGTAGAGGCAGGATTCTCATCACCACTGAGATTCTGTTCTTTTCCATTGTTCCTGCCATATGGGAGCATTTGATGATCACCACCAGCCCCTTCCTCCTGCAACTGAGCTGACATGGATTCAGAAAACTTCTTTGGCCAGACCCCCTTTTTCTGTCCAGGACACTCTCATTTGGTCCACTCCTCTATCCCCCACTATTTCTGACTGACCCAGTACCCAACCAGGACTTCATGCATTAGCGGTCAGATAAATAGGGTCGCCTCTACCCTGTAAGGTGAGGAACAAGCCCAGCTACATTCCAAGCTCTGTGCTACACCCGATCAAGTGGCAACTTTAGCCAAGAGAGGTTTGACCAGAAGCCACCAGCATTGGGTTCACTGTTTCACATTCCCCTGTAAGGACAGCGCACTTTTCAGCATAGAGAAGGGACAAGTGTGTGTATATGTGTGTGTGTTAGGGAGACACACACAGAGAGAGAAAGAGAGAGAGAGCAGCTACCCTGAGCATAGGCCATTGCCACCTACCAGCTCCAGGTAGCAGGGACTCGGAGGAATCCATGACTCATGCAGGACTTGGCTGCCCTACCTGCAGAGAAGGCCGGTCCTTCTCTCTCTTGAAACGCGAGTCTCCAGCTGCTGATAGGCTTTCAGTTGCTTCTCTGAGTGGGGACATCATCCCCTAGGCAGGTCCTAGTCCTATTTACCCTAATGGTTCTCTAGGGGCTGTGGCCAGCCCGCCACTACAGCAGGCCACCTGCCAAGGGAGAACTGTCACAGGTGAAACCGATGGGGAGAGCTTTCTCATGTTTAAAAACACTTACCCTGTTAAATGGGGCTACCTAGATCGCCCTTAGCCCAGTGTTCGGAGAGGAGAAAGACAGAGAGGAAAAAATCAAGGGGGAAGAAGAGAATGGGAAGTAATGGGTGAACGGGCATCAGGGTTTCCGTTATACCGGTGAAATGGGTGAGTGGTAAAGCCATATATCCAAAACGCAGACAGACTCGACAGCACTGAAGGCATGATATCTAAGCTGCAGCCACTGAGATTTGACTTTGTAATGTGCCTGTCAAGTTGAATGGGGAAGGGGTTGGGGAGGGGAATGGGCAGAGAGTTTGAGTGGGAAGGGAATGTGAGAACATTGGTGGAGGGAAATTGACACTGATGGCAGGATTAATATTGAAATATTGTATGCCTAAAACCCAGCTATCAATAACTTTGTAAATCTCAGTTCTTTAATTTAAATATTAAATGACACCAGATAGCACTGTCATCCCATTGCTCATCGATTTGCTCAATGGGCACCAGTAACATCTCCACTGTGAGACTTGGTGTTACTCTTTTTGGCATATCAAATGTGCCACAGGGAGCTTGCGAGGCTCTGCTGTGCAGGCAGGATACTCTCGGTATCTTGCTGGGCTCTCCAAGAGGGTTGAAGGAATTGAACCCAGGTCGGCCATGTGCAAGGCAAAAGCCCTACCTGCTGTGCGATAGCCCATAAATAACACCTATTCCAGTAGCTTAAATGTACACACCAGAGGGGGGTCTGGTTTTAAAGAGCCTGAGTATATATATGTACACATACATATGTATGTGTGTATTCTACTCTTTATCACAAGATCAACTATCGAAAAGCAGGCAAACAAGGCAATAAAACGAGTCAGCCAGGTGCCTCTGAATGTGAATGTCTCCAAGAGGCATTTCAAAGTGAAAAAGGTGAGGAAGCAAGGTATTACATTTAGAGCAAAGGAAGGAGAAACAGAATCCATAGTTGCATTGACCCATACCTACACTGTCGTATTTGAGGTTTAAGATCAACAAGCAATCAGAGGGCACAAATAATTCAAATTTCTCTGCATGGACTTTGGGGTCTTGAGCCAGGTGAAGAGGGCACCCATATTGTTCTCAAACTTACCAACATGCGGGAAAGGGTGGTACATAACTCACCAAGCACCTGGGAGCACTTCAGCACGTAGGCCCATTACGGACGTGATGGACAGCAGCTGCCTGGACAGTCTCCGGATCCAGCTTCTGTGGTGGGAATGAGCCAGTGCTCTAGAGTCAGGCTGCTGGAAAGCAAAGTGTCATAGCCCAGTCCTTTGGCCACACTGCATGAGAATTCGGTCTGAGTCAGGAAGTGGAGAGGCCATGGTTGAACCCTGCAGGGTCTTCTAAAACTTATCATTTCTCATTGCTTACAATCCATAGTCCAATATAAATCAGGTAGGTCTCCAAGACCACCTCCAGCTTCTTCCAGCTGTAGACTCTCCCTTCTGCCCAGATTGGGAAGGCTAAGCCTTGACGTTTCTGCTCCATGTCCCTGGGATCAATGGGCAGTGCAAAGAAGGCTCTTTGGGGCTCTTTCTGGAAGCTTCTGTCTTGTCATCATCAGGAGATTGTGATCTCTGAGTGCTATACGTCTCTAGGGCTCTCACATATGTGTGTGGACCTGGTGTGTTCCCATATTACAGGAAAAGAAATGGCTGTGCATATTAAAATAGGATTATAAAGTACCGGACGATGTTGCAAAGCAAACAAGCCCCACAAACAGACCTGGGGAAGCAGAAGTCTCATTCGGGGCTGGGGCCAGTGCAGGATGTTAGGGTCCTGCTGGGAGGCAGTGGAGCAAATCTTCCAGAGCCACCCATCCCATAGAATTCGGCAACTATGCCTCTCGGTACTTACCCAAATAGACTAAATACTTCTATCAGCCCAAAACCTGTACTTGGACACTTAGAGCACTTTGGTTCATAATTGCCAAAATTTGGAAGCCACTAAGATGACCTTTGGGAGGTGAGTGTTTAAATAAACCAGGCAACATCCAGATAATGGAATATATAATTCAGCACTGCGGAAAATGTGCCCTGGAGCCTCAAGGAACCGGGAACGGGCCGCCCCTTTCCATCTCCTCACCCTTCCAAGATCCTGGTTGTGACACATATGAACTGCCTCTGGGTGCCATTTAAGCACATTAATGGCCATAATCCAGAGACTCACAAATGAATCTCAGAACAGAACAGGTCACTGAAGAGATGACTCTGGACCCCAGTTATTTAAAATGTTAGAATTCCAGGAGTGTGCTCCCGCAAAAGCGGCTATGCGACATCTCATACTATATTTTTTTTACTTTTTTGTTAAATCACTGTGAAATAGACCCTTATAGTCATTTCATACTATTCATAACAAGCAATACAAAATAAATTATCTAGCATCTTCCTGTGGAGTAGGCTTGAGTGGTGGTGGGAAAATTCAAAATAATGGTGGTGGGAAGGCATAATGGTGGTGGGACTGGTGTTGAAATTTTGAGTTTAATCATTTATTGTAAATAACTTTATAAAAATGAAGTTAAAATGTAAAATAATAAACCATATTACTTCAATTTAAAAAAGAAAAGAAAATGTGCTCTGGATCATGGGGGGAAAAATCAAAGCAAAACATAGAAGAACTTTTTTAAATATAATTTTTATTTCTAATCACCATTAATTACAGAATTAAAAAGTAACTCATTAAGTTTCAGGAAAACAATGTGCCAATACCAATCCCTTCACCAGTGTCCACTTCCCTCTACCAATGTCCCCAGTTTCCCTCCCATCCCCCGGCCTCTAGTGCCTACTTCTAGAGCAAACACTTTTCCCCTCCACCATTGCCCTAGTGTTCTCTTTCTTAATTTATCCACCACCCCCACCCCATCTACATGAAAGAACATTAAATACGCATTACTAAGTGAAAGAAAGCAATCTGAAAGGTTGGTTCCAACCATATATGGAATATCCTTGGAAAGCCTAGCATGTGTGACACCTTGAGTTTGCTCTCCCACATTGCAGGCCATCTACATCCCTGCTAGCTGTGAGCCCCGAACGAAAAGGCAAAACTATGGAAACAGTAAAAATAGCCATGGTTGCCAGTGCTTAGGAGGGAGATGAGGAAGACTGAACAGGCAGAGCACAGGGAGTTCTTAGAACAGTAAAACTACTCTGCATGATGCTGTAATGATGGATCCAGAGCATTAGAAATGCATTCAGATCCACATAATGTCCATCAGAAGTGAACCCTTGTCAGCTCTGGACTTTGAGTGAGCTGTCTACATAGGTTTGTCCCTGTAACAAATGTCCGCCGGGGTAGGGGTCAGTGACTGGAGAAGCCAAGCATAGGAACCCGCTCAGGAGAATCTTTGTAGTTTCTACTACTTTGCTGTGAACCTTGTACAATCTCTCTCTCTTTGTCTCTCTCTGTGTGTCTCTTTCTCTCTTTGTCTCTCTCTGTGTGTCTCTGTGTGTCTCTTCTGTCTGTTTCTGTCTGTGTGTCTCTGTGTGTCTCTTCTGTTTGTCTCTCTTCTGTCTACATATCTCTCTCTCTCTCTTTCTTTCTTTCTCTCATCACACTTATTGGTGCTCAGGCATCACATCACTTCTGGTGGTGCACCAGGGACCAGATGCAGCACCAGGAATCAAAATGGGTTCAGCCATATACAAGGCAAGCATCATTTTTTTTTGGTTTTGCTACTTTTTATTTTATTATATTTTTATAAAGTAATTCACAATATTTGATTACATTTAATACTCGAATACCAGTTCCACCACCATTACACCTTCCCACCACCATATTTTGGATGTTTCCATCCTGAACCCCAACCTCTGCCCCAAAGCGAACTGAAATAATTTATTTTGTATTGTTTGTTATGAATAAACCACTGCAAATGCTCCAAAAACTTTCCCCTAGAGGAGAGTGTGTTGAGATTGTTGTATTTCACCCAGGGGCCATTAAGCCTTTCTATAAGAGATTATTAATATGTTGTTAAAGGTTGAGACAAGGCAAGCATCTTAACCTCTGTCCTATATCACTGTATCACTGTCATCCCGCTGCTCATCGATTTGCTCGAGCGGGCACCAGTAACATCTCTATTGTGAGACTTGTTACTGTTTTTGGCATATCAAATACGCCACAGGTAGCTTGCTAGGCTCTGCCATGTGGGTGAGATACTTTCAGTAGCTTGCCGGGGTCTCTGAGAGGGGCGGAGGAATCAAACTCGGGTTGGCTTCGTGCAAGGCAAACGCCCTACCTGCTGTGCTATCGCTCAGCCCACCTCTGTCTTATATCTGTAAAGTTTCGGTTGGCTTATTTGTTTTTTAATAGACCCAAGATTTCTTACATATCTGACTTGGGGCTATTTGTTACCACTGGATTCAGTGGGGTTCAACTGAAAAATCCCTTCTGTCCATCATCCAAACTTGGAATCCAGCGCCTACACCTGTTTCATAGATTCTTAATCAGGAAGTAGCACACGTGGCAATTTTTAAATCGTCCTACCAAAAGTATACTTTAAGAAGTGGGACTTGAACGAAAGTATTGATATTTGGAATATTCTTCACCAGAGGACCACTGCAAGCTGTCATCTCTACTGACAAGGGAATCAAGGTCCACTCATGCTGACTAAGGGGTGACCATTCTCGAGCTAGGCTGCTGGCTCGCACATGCTCAGGCTCCCAGCCCCCTGCACCCTGCAAGGCTCTGATGATCTCCTAAATTCACCCCAATCAGGTGACCACACCCCCTTGGCAGTGGGGTCAGGGGGATGCTCTATGGGGACCGTTTGCACAGAAATGGGTATCTGAGCACCGTGGCCACCAGATCTCCAGGATTCCAGAGGAACACTAGAAACTGGAAGTCACAGGAAAAAAAAAAAAACCAAGACCTCCGAAACTGGCCCCCCAGTGCTCTCAGCCCACAGGTCCTGCTCATTTCAGTGATCCAAGCGTATTCCTCTGTGAAGTCAGCCCCACATGCCATGGGTGGACGGGGACAGAGGACAGATTGTCCAAAGGCTGAGGCGGCGTGGGCGGGGAGCTGGTGTCTGGGCTGTGCGGGGCCTCTCCTGGACAGGCTGGGCTGCCTGGGCTCTGCGGCTAAGAATAGAGCCGTGGGGCCAGCAGCTGTGGGAGGGCGCAGGGCCCCAGGCACCCGGCCTCCACATCAAAGCCAGGCAGCCGCTGGAGCCCAGGTCTCACCCACCAGGGCTGGCCCTGAAGGGAAGCCGGACAGCATGGGCCCTCCAGGGCACAGGCCCCAAGGTGGGGTACTGTGTGGGCACCACCCCGGGGACTGCAGAGGAGGGCCATGAAGCACTCTCAGGCTGTCACTCGGAAAGAATGAGGAGTCCTTGCCTGGGATAGGAGCAGCACGCAGGACACTCCAGGATCAAAGGAACTAGGTAAGGAGAGGAATTCAGGTGGTGGGCGGAAAAGCCATTTCCCCAGGCACATTCTGTGCCCTCACTGTTCTGGGCAGCAGAGGGACTGTGCTGAGTGAGACAGGCCAGGCCTTGCTCTCCAGCGGCCGGTTCTAAAGGTGGAGACAGACACCAACAAAAGAACATCGTTAAGAGACTTCAGAATGAGAGGGGGACTGGAGCAATAGCACAGCAAGTAGAGTATTTGTCTTGCATGCGGCCAACCCTGGTTCAATTCCCAGCACCCCAGATGGTCCCCCGAGCATCAGCAGGAGTAATTCCTGAGTGCATGAGCCAGGAGTAACCCCTGTGCAATGCCGGGTGTGACCCAAAAAGCAAAAACAAAAATCAAACAGAATGAGAGGGGCTAGTAAGTGCAAGAACTAGGGGAAACAAACTGGAGATGGCTCCAGGACAGGCACTTTGTGGACACTGTGACACCTCCATGGGGACTGGAATCCCAAGGATGCAGCTGCCATATTGAAATCTGGGAGCCAGCAACTAAGTGTGTGAAGCAAGTGAGAAGACCAAGGCAGGAGCCAGTGTGAGGAATAAGAAATGAGTGTGAGGAGCAGGGAAATCGGTGAGGGTAAGTAGATCAGAAAGGCAATGGGGAACCACTATGGAGAAAGCCTGGAGGGCCTTCCGTAAGAAGCCCGGACTCATTTCTAGTGTAATGAGGAAGCTACTGGATCTAATCACTAACTTCAATCAGGTGGAAATGGGACCCATTTCTTTGTTGAAGAGCAGGGGCAGAAACAAAAGTCCTAGAGAAGAGACAAATAGCAGGAGTCAAGGAACACTGGTGGTGACTTGGACCAAGCGGAAGACCATGAAGTTGAAGAGAAGGAACCAGATTTGAAGGGTTTTTTTTATTGTGGATGTTAAGGGGGTGAGAGGAAGAGTCCAAGTAAGGTCCAACATCACTTTTATATGCTCTCTATTTCTAGGACCCTCCAATGCCCATAACACTTAATAGATACTTGGTTGTCTGATCAAAGGATGGTTGGTTGGTTCATTGGTTAAATGCAGGTTGATTGAACTGGTTAACTGGATGGATGGATGGATGGATGGATGGATGGATGGATGGATGGATGGATGGATGGATGGAAAGGCAGGTAGTAGGTTAATTAATGGATGGGTTGTTGACTGACTACTAACAATAGATGGTAAGCCCATAGATGAATAGTTGGTTTATGGTTGGGCAAAAGGGGACTAGAGAGTTTCATCTGTTCACTAACCAGTTTTAAGTATTTTCTAATCCCTACATGTGGTCTTCCAAAATCATTAGCACTCCCCTCCTCCCTGGAGTCTAACCCCTGCTCTGACAATCTCTATCACTTACCATTTTACTCTAGTGTTAATTACCCACCTCCCCACAATGTCCTGGATCCTCGGGATTTTCCAAGGCAAGATCAGTTCCAATTGCAAGATCAGTGTTAGGCTCCACAATTCTAGAAGATTTTCAGGACAAGGTTCAGGTATGCCAAACAGACCCTAGATATAAGCAGAGCCCAGAGCTGTGGCCATTTGGCCTGTGACAACTCACTCTCCCTCAGTTCCACCTTTAATAAAATTGAGCTAAGCAGAGCTGACCTATCCACTCTGAGGAACATGAGAATCAAATTAGGAAGTAGGTGTGGGGATATTAAACAGATGTCAGGGATCGCTCTCATTAATCTACTATTGAGTCTCAGAGCAAGAATTTCCTGTCTGGAGCAGGATTCACCCCAGTTCTTTTGTCCTTTTGTCTTCCCCACCTGTTGCTGCTCTCACAGCCTAGCATGGGCCTAAAGTTCAAGCCTCCTCTGCCATCCAAATGACGACCGTCTCTGTGGCTCTGTCGTGGGGACCCTGCTCTCTGTGATGCAAACACCGACCACTCATAGGTCCTATCTTGATTCTTCTTCAAACAAAGTCCATATGATGCCTTCTGCCTTCTGGTTCTGCTTTGAGGAAGTACAATGTGTCTCCTACCATTAAAATTTTGATACCAACCTATAGCCAAGGAGCATCGTCAGTGCCCAAAAAGTAACCCAAAAAGGAAACCTCACTGATATCCCAGACTATTTTCTGCTCTGGTATATTAATGATCTCTTGGCACATAACCAACCATCCCAAAATGCAGGGGCTTCAAACTGCCAACATGTACTAATTCTAAATTCCATGGATTGACTGATGGGTCTTCTGGTCCAGGTACCTGGCTGGGTCTAAAGAACTAAGATGTCTTCACTCAGGTGTCTGAGACTCTAGATAACTGGGGTGTCTCATCCAAATGTGCTCCCCAACTTTCTCACAAGATGTCAGGTAGGGCCCAAAATCAAAAAGACACAAACCCAGTGCACATCCTTAGAGCTCTGCTTACAACACATTAGCTTGTGCCTGAGGGACAAGTCAAGTCACACAGCCAAGCCTGGAGTGTTTTTGAGAAGGGACCACACAAGAGTATAAGCACAAGAGACATCAGTTTGGGGGAGAAATGAGGGGCATTACTGCAATAACCTACCACTCTAGGAAACTCAGAACAGGCTGACTGAGTCCATGTTCCATAAACTCCCCTAGGAGTAGAGCATTGGAGACCACCAGGGAAGCCAGGGAGACCAAGCAGCCAACTCATAGCTCTCAGCCTAACTGAACTTCTGAGAAAGGAACTGAAACTTTCTACAACGTGACACATCCCACACAGAACTCAGCTGGTACCTCCATATTAGTCAGCTATTGACACATAGCATCATGCAACAAGCAACCTCAAAATACCAGAGATTTGCAACAAATACTTATTTTTCTTGCTGGAGGATTTGTGACTCATCTAGGATTACTCCCCTTCATATCACCCTCTGGAATTTAGATGGAAAGAGCAGTGACTCCTGTAGGCACAAACTCCTCAGAGCAAAGGCAGAAAAGCAGGAGAGAGAGAAAGGTCAAGTGTGCAAGCACCTGGCAGTTGTCTTTCACTTCACCTCTGCAAACAACCCCTGGGCTGAAACCAACTGCAAGGCTGAGCTCAAAGTCCAAGGGACAGTGCTCCCTTGTCTACCAGGAAGCCACCACAAAGGTGTGAATGTAGAACACTCCTGGATAGAAGAGAGAATCATATTCAAGACATTGTTGAGGGGGACTCTGTTTTGTGTGTGCGTGCGTGCGTGTGTGTGTGTGTGTGTGTGTGTGTGTTGGATGGATCAAACCCAGGGCCTCACACACACAAGGCAAGTGCTATTCTGCTTGAGGTACCTTTCTGCCCTGTATTTGAAGTATTATTCCATCCCCTCATCTTTCTCTCACCTCTTCTTTCATCATCCTTCTGCTTCCCCCACCCTAGATGAGATTCTTAAAGATTAGCAGTAATTAGGCAAGAAATACAACACTTACCTTGCATGTGGCCAACCGAGGTCCAATCCCCAGTACTGATATATTTCCCACGCCCAGTACTGATATATTTCCCACGCCCAACCAGAAGTGACCCCTGAGCACAGATCCAGGAATAATTCCTGAGCACAGTTGGTTGCCCCTCCCCATGAAAAGAGACTAGAGGTAACAAGAAAATCTGCCAACCTTGCCCACAAGAGTTGTCTACACTTCCCCAGAAGCTTCCCAGCAAATATACAGTGTCATGGCTGCTGTGGCAAAAACATGTCACGGAAGTAAGGTTTTACCTTTCCATGGAGAAGAAAGCCTAGTGACCAGAGTAAAGACATCTTTTCCTGAGTGCAAGGGCCCAACCTTGAATCAATCTCTGCTGTCCAAAGTCCCTTGGGTCTTAAAATCAGGTCTGAAAATCGAGCTATTGGCCCAGTGCCAGGTCTGACAAGGACTCCTGTCTAAGGCATATTTTTATCATTAAACACTTTTGAGGTGACTGGGCAAAACTTTCTCAGAAAACATGTTGATTTCAACCACCTGGATAGAGCAGATTTGCTGATGCTTTTATCCAGCAGAACATCTTTGTGGACTGATTTTCTTCACCTAACACCTATAAAGAACATCCTATTCATAAGGCCGAGAGGTGAAAGATCAAGAAAGATCTTAGGGTCACACAGTGCCCTCTGTGATGGGCACTGCATCAGCATCTGCAGGCATGCAAGGCAGGGCCTGGTCCTTGTCCACACAGAACACACATTTGTAGCTTCATAGGGGTGAGGGGCCAGCACATGAAGCAGGTGATATTTCCTATAGGAGCTTTGAGAAAGTTCAACTGGGCTGGCGGAGAAGAAAAGGTATAATGAGAGCTTCTCTATGCTCAGTATAAAAAGGAGATAAGATTGGGAAAGATTCAATGACCTGTGCAATGACGTTGGTGAAATCAGCACGAGGACTCATCTCTCCTCAATTTGGGCTCCAGACAGGGCCAGGATGTCCTGACACCTTCTTTCACGGATAACTTCTCAGGGCTAACTTGCTTATCCTTGTCCAAGTTGACATAAGATGTCAGTGGATTTGAATAAACTCCACAATAACTTTCAAAACCCAAGTCCTACTTTCTAGACCTGACTCGACCATTTTTTCAGTCATTGAATTCCCAATCATTTTGTTGGAGGCTGATTGTCTTCATCTGCAGAAAGGGTGTGAAAATCAGAGAATACCAAAACTGTAAGAGATCTTTCAGACCATCTGGTCCAACCAGCCACAAGATACTTGAATCCCTTCCCAGTAGAGGAGATGGAGACTGTGCTTGAATACTCCTGATGACAGCAAACTCACTGGGGAAGCATTTATCATCCCTGGGCAGCTCTGTTGCAAAGTCCTTACTTAGAGTGAGCTGAAATGTATCTCCTTGCTTATTGGACTTGTCGATCTATCTCCCACTTTGAAACAGGCAGACTCCATGGGTTCTCATCCATCAGCTAGGGCTCCCTTCCCCGGATCCACAGGGCCACTGACACCTTTCTTCTGCCTGCTACACATGCCTCGGTCCTCCCTTACTTCTCATATAACCTGGTTTCAAGTCCTTATAACTACTTCTCTCTTCTCTACTCAGGCTTCCACTTTTCGGGCCTCTGAAAGCAAAAGATGGAAGCGTGTGATGAATTTGGACCAGCACAGAGAAATCCTCCTGTTCCCAGCCCTAGCAACTCCATCCTCAGAGATAGAAATTGGAGCAGCATTTCCCCCCAGACTTTTGGCTCATAATGGACTTCCTTTCAGCCAACTAGGTCTGCTTAACACATGTCAATAAGCCACACTCCCCTATTAGCCGGTTGCATCTGGATTAATCCAAACACTGAATCTTATGCTTATCTTTGTTATACTTCGACTTCCTGGATTCAACTCATTGCTCTGAATGTCAAGATTGATTTGTGTCTTTTGGAGTATATTTTCTTTTTTGTTGATTTGACTTGCAGTGGGATGGTATTGCTTTAAATGTTTAAAGCATGATGAGACCTAAAAACACCCATCCAACCCTTCTGTTTATTTATGTATTGATTTCTGTTTTACTTGTGTAATTTTTTTAGTGACAAAATTAGTGCAAACATTATAAGTGGACATGTCACAAAAAAGGAACTAACAGCTCTGAAATCTATTCAAAGTTGGCCACCCTGAGGCATATCAAGAAATAAAGATAAAATTACCCATAAATATGTAAAGACCAAAATTGTTCAAGAGAAAGAAACATGCGCTTCTATTGTTGGTGAAAATGTAAAAGAAAATTTCCATTAATGGGAAATGTCAATCAAATTAAAAATAAAAAATTAATCTATTTAAAATGGACATACCAGTTGACCCCTCATTAACACTACTGAAAATTTATTCTTCAGTTATACTTATGCATTCCTGAAATTAATTTGATAGAATGACTTACACAGAAACATATTTATAAAAGGAGAAAAGATAGAGGTGGTAGAAGTGTCTATCAGTGAAGAACTGGTTAAATAAACACTGCTACAACACAGAATGGATTGTTATGTAACTATTTTAATTAAAGGGGGTGTTTGTCTATGATGGTAGTGAAAAGTTCCCCTCCCTCCAGAAACAAATCTAAAATTGGATTGAAGCCATCGTTTTCAATATTAAAATACAAATAGTGGAGAACTCTGATCCCTGAGAGAAGGAAAATGACTCCCACTTGACATCTGTGGATGAGGAGTTAGTTTTCACCACGTGGTATAGAAGGATCCATGAAGTGCAGCAGCCTTGCTAAAATAAGGGGACAGAGGTTAGAGTTTAGAGAGGTGAGTTTGTAAAGTATAACACCAGAGAAGAAAGAACCTAGTGTATATGGTTTCCAGAAATCTCCATGGTAATGACCCTTTGAGTCTTTGAATATACTAAGAAGCATACACCCAAAATAATACCCACAAAACTCAGCAAAGAACAATCAAGTTCGCCTGAAAGATAGTTCAATAGACTGAGCACATGCAAAGCATGCTTTATATATGGGTAGGGGAATGTCTGGGGTCTGTCCCTGGCATCATTTGGTCCCCCTAACACCATGAGTAACCCCAGAGCACAGAGCCTGGAGTAGACTACCAGGCTGCTGAGTATGGCCCTCCAAATAAAACAGAGATCCTGGTGAAAATCAACTATTGGGATTCACACACAAGACTTAACAATGTTTAGTTGATTAGTAGCCAGATTAGAGAAACTATTCAACACCCACAGTACCCTAGAGTCCCAAAAGACCTGTGTCCCAGGAATAAGACTAAAGTTTAAGACTATTCTAGACAATTTCCAAAAAGTGTAAAAGCAAGTCTTGACTGAGCTACTTCTGCAAGTAAATCAGCTGCATGAAGAATAGAATACACTATCTACTAAAGGCGGCAAACCTGCACTCATTCACAGGCAAACCTTGGAGCTATCATGGGTTCGGTTCCATAAAGCAAACATTGTACTATAGCAAGTCACCTGAATCTTGGTTTCCTGGTTTATACAGAGGTTTTTCACACTATACTATGGCCCATTAAGTGTGTAAAAGCATCACTTATAATAAATGTGACACAAAGACAATATATGAACGTGAGCTAGTGGGGAAGTGACACTAATAGATTTGCTTGATGCAGAGTTGCCATGAACCTTCAACTTGTAGGGGACACAGTGCAGCATCCCGCAAATTATGCTACAGCAAAACACAGTAAAATTAAATATGTTTGTATATAATTATCAATTGACCAGTAGCCAAATATTACTAGCCAAGGAAGAAAAATCACTGATAATTAGGAGAAAATGATGGTTTAGGGAGAAAATGGTCTACACTCAGCAGAAGAAAGTATGGTACATCTACACAATGGAATACTGTACAGCTGTTAGAAAAAAATAAAATCATGAAATTCACTTATAAATGAATGGAGAGTATCACGCTGAGTGAAATAAGTCAGGAGGAAAGGGACAGACATAGAATGATTGCACTCATTAGAGGGATGTAAAATAAATGTAGTGTGAGACTAACATCCAAGGACAGTAGGAAAAAGGGCCAGAAGTATTGGTCCATAGTTGGAAGCCTGCCTCAAGGGCTCAGGAGGAGGTACTTGGTACAGAGAAGGGACCATTATGACAATGATGGTTGGAAGGGCTCTCTCTGGATGGGAGATGTGTGCTGAAAGTGCGTAAAGGAGCAAATACGATGGCATCTCAGTATCTGTATTCCGAACCATAATGCCCAAAAGAAAAGAGAGAGAGAGAGAGAGAGAGAGAGAGAGAGAAGTGTCTGCCATAGAGGCAGGTTGAGAGGGCTGGGTGGCAGGAGGGGTACAGGTTGTTGGGAAATGTACACTGGTAGAAGGATGGGTGTTGGAAGATTGTATGACTGACACTCTATCACGAAAACTTTATAACTGTATCTCATGGTGACTCAATAAAAATAAATAATTTTTTTAATTTTATAAGCAAGTATAATAAATCACTCAAAGATTTAAAAGTGAACAATTAGGAGAAAGTAAAAAGGACAATGAGAACCTAGTGAAATATATTTTTGGTTTTGAGTCACACTCATTTGTGCTCAGACCTTACTCCTGCTAATAACTCAGGGATCACTCCTGGTCGGGTTCAGGGGACCATATGGTGTGCCAGGGTTTAAATTTAGTCCCTGTGTGCATGCAAACACCTTACCCACTACACTAGCTCTTCAGTCCCAAGAACATTTTTAGCAATAACATTATATAAAATGAAAGTGCAGGAACCAGAGAGACAGTGGAGGGGTTAAGGCTCTTGCGTTCCACATGGCTGATTACAGTTCTATTCTTGCATCATATGTGGTATCCCGAGCACTGGGAAGTTAGCACAGAGCCAGGAGTAAAACCATGAGCACTACTGGGTGTGGACCGAAAACTGAAAATAAAATTAAAGTGCACTGGATGAATTTAAAGGCAGATTAGAAACAGAAGAAGTAAGGCACAGCTAGAGTAAAAGTAGCAGGGTGAAAAAGAATACATAATAATAAGGTGACAGAGATAATTTTAAAAAAGGTAAAACTCTTTGGCTGCAGTGACCACAACCCTGATTAGACTCTCTGGCACTACATATGGTTCCCTTGAGCAATGCCAAGGTTATTCTTGAGCAAAGAGCAAGGAATAACACCAACATCACCAGGTGTAGTTCCAAAAGGCACAAAAAGAAATACATCATGGAAATAAAACTCATAAGGAAAATAAACTAGTGGTATAAAGAAGAGCTCAGGACAAAGAATATTGCCACATATAAAGAACAATAGTAAAGGTAGAGGGGTTGATTCATTAATGGCATAATAATTCTGAATGTGTATGCGCCTCGTAAGATGCGAGCTGAAAGTAGACTATAAACTGAACATGAAGGCCACTCAATTCCTCCACTGCAAACTACAACACACAAAAGGAGAGAGAACAAAGCGGAATGCCCTGCCACAGAGGCAGGGTGGGGTGGTGGGGGATAGGGCAGGGTGGTGAGAGGGATACTGGGATCATTGGTGGAGGTGAATGGGCATTGGTGGAGGGGATGGGTAAACGATCACTGTATGAATGAAATGCAAACACAAGCCGAGATGTGACCCCGGGGGTCGCACGTGTGTGTAGCCTCTCCGCAGCTGCATGAACATGAGTCCAGACCCAGCTAAACTACTTTTGGCATGGGCAGTTCCTCGCAGAATGTCTCCAGCCTGAGAACTAAGCCAAGGCCCCATGCCCGCCCAGGAGGGGAAAGGTATTTCTCTCTCTCTCGCCTCTTCCTTTCCAGGGATGAAGGACGTGGTGACCGCCATATTATGACGACCACAGATGGGGTTTACAAGCTTGCAATGATCCAATATCTGGAAGAAATCTCCCTGGACTTAGTTGTTAAAGTACAGAAATCTAAAACCACGTGGCTGCTACTGCGGCCGCGCGACCTCCTTTCTCTTCAGAACAGGTCTGACTCTAGTGGGGTACTCCTAACAATAGTAGTGAGGTTTGTGTTGAAATATTGAATGTAACCAAAGTAAACAGAAAGTAGAGTGAAACTTATCAGTTACAAGGCGGGAGGGCGGGAGGGAGCGGGATGGGAGGTGTACTGTGAGGGTTTTTTTTTTTTTTGGTGGTGGGATATGGGCACTGGTGAAGGGATGGTTATTTTACTCAGCATTGTATTACTGAGACTTAAACCTGAAAGCATTGTAATTTTCCACATGGTGATTTAATAAAATAAAATTCTTATAAAAAAAAAAAAGAAATGTGGGGCTGGAGCAATAGCACAGCGGGTAGGGCGTTTGCCTTGCACGTGGCCGACCTGGGTTCGATTCCCAGTATCCCATATGGTCCCCTGAGCACCGCCAGGAGTAATTATTGAGTGCATGAGCCAGGAGTAACCCCTGTGCATCGCCAGGTGTGACCCAAAAAGCAATAAATAAATAAATAAATAAATAAATAAATAAATAAATAAAAAGAAATGCAAACACAAAAGTTCATAAGTTTGTAACTGCACATCACAGTGATTCCCTAATAAAATTTAAAAAAATAGTAAAAGCTTTAAATTACACAAAGCAGAAGATTTTAAACTGAAAAGATAAATAGACAAATCCATGATGACCAGAGAAATAGCACGCCAGGCCTAGATCTTGCCTTGCATGTGACAGACCCAGGTTTGATCACCAGCATCCCATATGGTCCCCTGCACTTGCCAAGAATGATCACTGAACACAGAGCCAGAGTAAGTCCTGGCCACCACTGGGTGTGGCCCCAAAACAAAAATCATTTGTTTCTCATACTATAAAACTTCAAAGATGTAGCTTTACATTTACATAAACTTACTACACTTCCCACCGAAGTTCCAGATATAAAAATTCCTCTTAAGTGTACTTGGGACATTCACCAGACTGTAGACTGTGTCATCAAGAAGTCTTTTAAAAAGTAAAAGGGGGGGCTGGAGCAATAGCACAGCGGGTAGGGCATTTGCTTTGCACAAGGCCGACCCGAGTTTGATTCCCAGCATCCCATATGGTCCCCTGAGCACCACCAGGGGTAATTCCTGAGTGCAGAGCCAGGAGTAACCCCTATGCATTGCCGGGTGTGACCCAAAAAGCAAATAATGATGATGATGATGATAATAATAATAATAATAATAAGTAAAAGGATTGAAAATTATATAGAGTATTTCATTAATTACAACAAAATTAAATTATATAATCAATAAAAAATATATCTGGAAATTTCCCAAGTATCTGAAATTAAACAATACATTTCTAAATTACCCATCCAGAATAGGACTGGAAGATAGTACTGTGTGTAAGGCACTTGCTTTGAATACAGTTGACATAGGTTCCAGCCTGGCACTTCATGGTTCCAAAGCCCCACCAGGAGTGATCCCTGAGTGATCGCCCCTTAAAGCCTGGAGTAATCCCTGAGCATTTCCAGGTGTGACCCAAAAACAAAAAAAAAAAGAAAATGCAATAAAATCAAAGTGATTTTTTGAAAAGATTCATAAAACTGATAATCTATATCTAAAAAGAGAAAAATAGGGGTAAACCCAAATGTTCTAAAGGGAGCATCACTAGAGATCCCATAGGCACTAAAAAAGTCATAAAACCTTTGGATCCGGCTGCGGAGCGAGCATGATGGAAGAGCCCAAGGGAGCGCCCTTGGACTCCAGGCAGCCCACTGAACTAATTCCGGCATGGGACCAGAGACCCCACGGTGCGCTGAAACAGTGGGACCCGGGCATCCCCCAATTCTTTTAACCTGTCTCTCTCTCTCAACTCCTCCCTCCTGAGCACAGCGCAGGACTTCTCCATCTTATGAGCACCATAAAAGGGTAAAAGTTTGTAGTGATGTTATTTCTGGTTGTACGTTCCCTGGACTTTATACAGAAACCCAAAACCGCGCGGCTGCGGCAGCGGCCGCGCGACCTAATGTCATCTTAGCATCAGCAATATGTAATGGTTCGCTTTTAATGGGTCGGACTTTTGTGGGAGATCCTAACAAGAATAGTAAGTCTGTTGCTGAAATATTGAAGGCAATCAAAGTGGTAGCCATCTCTCTAGACTAAACTAAGCTATATCCCCACGCCAGCTGAGAAGAAATTTTCTTCTTTCTCGGGAAGAAACGCGGCGTGTCGTCAACTACAGTGTGATGTCCATTAAGCAAACAGACCTGGTGGCGTGGGAATGGGATATAAGGGGAAAAATTATGTACATGGAACAGTGGGACGCTGGTGGAATCTCGAGCCGGAGCCGATACCAGCGCAAGACCTTCGGTTCCAGAAACTGCTTCCAGACACTCTACTAGTCTATCAACTAAGCCAGAGCCCCACGTCTGCTGATGACGGGAAATAACCACCCTTTTCGGTTTTTTTTTTTCCCTTGTCAGGCAGCGTGGCGATTACTAAACAGGCGTGAACTTGGTGGCGCGGGGCAAGGTGGAAAAAAGAAAAGTTATGTAACAAACAGCGGGACTTAATATCTCTATATTCTTAGCAGTGGAGAACTATCAAATGCCTCCTTGGCAATAGGACTGCTTTTCTTTTTTGGGGGAAACCCCAACAACGGTAGTGAGTTGTGTGTTGAAACATGGAATGTAATCGAGATAAGGCATAAACGAAGTAAAACTTATCAAGTACAAGGGTGGGGACTGGGGAGGTGGGAGGGGGCGGCAGGTATACTGGGGGGGGTTGGTGATGGAGGATGGGCACTGGTGAAGGGAAGGGTGTTTGAGAATTGTATAACCGACATAATCCTGAGAACTATGTAACCCTCCACATGGTGATTCAATAAAATTAAAAAAATAAAATAAAATAAAAATTAAAAAAAGTCATAAAAAATAACAAACTACTTTTATATATAATTTTACTTCTAAAAAGTCAACAACTTGTATATAATGAATAAATCCTGGAATGAGCAAAGAACTGATGCAAGAATAATGAGATTTTACTTCCAGGGCAATGCTACACCAATTAAAAAAATCAAATTTGTGATAAGGATACAACTTCCTAAAGACAGTTGCGGATCTAAACAACCTCAAGATAGGTAAATGCTAACAAATATATAAGGAGTTAATATTCACCTTACATAAATATTTTCAGAAGATTGAGAAGGAGCACTGGGCAATTCATGAGGCCAACATTATCTGACAGTAGAACCAGACTAGGATAACACATGAACTGAAAAGACACCAATACCCTTTATGAACATAAACACAAAAATTCTGAGTTAATACTAACAAATAAGAAAGAAACATATTATAAACTAAGTAAACTGAAAAGCTTGCTCACCATTGACAATAAATAAAATTATCCACATTGTCAAAATAAATGAAGAAGATTATAGAGTAATTTTGAAGGTATAGGGAAGAATATTTGACAAAATTCAGTGCACATTTAAAGAAGAAAAAGAGGGAAACCCTCAACAAGCTAGTAATAAAAGGCAACCGCCTCGATATGATAAGTAGTAAGAGCTGGAGTGATAGTACAGCAGATAGGGTACTCTCCTTGTATGTGGCCAACCTGGAGTTTGATCCCAGGTGTCCCATATGGTCCCCTGAGCCTACCAGCAGTGATCCCTGAGCTCAGAGCCAAGAGTAACTCCTGAACACAGCTGGGTGTTGCCAAAAAAAGAAAGATACAGGTAACATCTTAATTGATGTTAAGTATAAATAAAATTCAATGTTATATAAAAGATGGTTGAATATTACCTTCTTAAGATCAGAGAGGAGAAAAAGCAAGATGCTCTTTTTTAACCACTTCTATTCAATATATTAGATATATACCAATATAAAGAAATTAAAGTATAAAAAAAGAAGAACTGGGTGTACAGTGCCACCAGCATGTCAATCTATACCTGTGGGGCAAGTGCATCAGCAGTCTGATGATGCCTTCAGGTTTCCTCCCTACCCCCAAATTGCCGCTGTGCCTCTGGCCAGACCCCAACAACTTGGGACCAAGTTTCCCAAGAAATTAAACAGCCAAAAGTTAGGCATGTGGGAGCCACACCCACAAAACACCTCTGGTTCAGCTATACAAGCTCATTTATCAGCCTTGCTTCAGAGAACCACAAATAAATCTTGAAATAGATCAAAAGCCACAGTTAATATCAGACCCCAGCAAGGCTGAACAGCCCAGGGTAAATTGGAGTGGGGTGAGTCGGCCTGGTGCCCACCCTAGCAAAACCCCCTGGCAGTCACAGTCACTTGGCTTCCATAATCCAAAATCGCCGCCATGCCCCTGTCTGGACCCCACTGCCCCAGGAAGAACCTCACCAAAATATTAACCTGTTGAAAATTTGGATATGTGGACTTTTTTGACTGAAATCTCCACAGTTAAAATGGGCGACCTCCACCCACTTTCCAATACTCCTAAAAGCACTAGCAGTCACCCCCATGGACCAACTCCAGCACCACCCTGTAAGCTCTACTACCGGCCTTACTTCAAAGACCCATAGATAAATCTCAAAAGAGATCAAAAACCGTAGTTAATCTCGGACCTACACAAGGCTGAACAGACCCAGGTAAATTGAAGGGGGAGCATGTCAGCCTAGTGCCCTCCCAAGCAGACATCCCACCACAGCTACTTTCTTCCACAATCCAAAATCACCACCACCAGGCCCCAGCCAGGCTCCACCATCTCAGAACAGACCTCACTGAGATTAAATTTGCTGAAAGTTTGAGTATGCAGGCTTTGTGACTGAAATCTCCAGGCTTTCTCAGGGTCTGTGAGCTACCTCCCCCCACATACCTGTACTTCCAGAAGCCTTGGCAGTCACGTTCAAACCCCAAAGCTGCCACCCAGTTAAAAAAGCTACTCCAACCTTACCTTCCCAATAAAAATACTGAATTCCCTGAATAAACGTGATGACCATTAAGTACTGGTATTGCAAACCATAATGCACAAAAGAAGAGAGAGAAAGAAGAAAAGTGCCTGCCATAGAGGCAGGTTGAGGCAGGGAATGGTGTTGAGGGATGAGAGGAAAACAGGGAATATTGGTGGTGGAAATGTCCACTGGTGGAGGGATGGATGCTGTCAAAGTATAACTGAAACCCAATCATGTAATGGTCTTTATAATGGTCTATCTCACAGATATTCAATTTTTTAAAAAAAATAAATAAAAATGGAAAGAAAGAACTAAAATGGACTATATGTGATAAGATAAAAAATTAATGAATCTACAAAATATTATGAAAACAAGGCAGATAGCAAGGTCTGTATTAGTAGAAGATATTTAGAGAACTAAATTTAAAAATTGACTTCATTTATAATAGCATCATTAAAATGGATAGAATAGTTTAGAAATGAAAGATTGTAACATTTACTACTTCTTCACTGAAACATACCAGACATTGCTGGAAAAAATTAATACCTTCTGGGAAAACTAAATTAAAGGATTACATTATGTTCACAAGTAGAAAAGCCTAAATATTAGAGTATGTTTTGTTTTTTATTTGGGGGGGGCACTCAGTGCTTGGGAGCACACCTAGTGCTCCCCATGCTCAAAGAACCATGTGATTTTGGAAGAAGAGGCGTGGCCTCTTCTGTATGCCAGGCAAAAATGCCTCAGCCTCTGAATTCCATTCTCTTGTCAGCCCTCCTATCAGATTCAATATTACAATGTTCATTGATACCCAACTAACCTATGAATTTAACACAATTCTCATAAAACTTCCAAATAATAAATAAACATTAATTTGTAGATGGACTGGAGAGATAGCCCAGCAGGTAGCGTTTGCCTTGCACGCGGCCAACCCGGGTTTGATTCCTCCATCTCTCTTGTAGAGCCCGGCAAGCTACCCTCACTTAGGAGCCTGGCAAGCTCCCCATGGCGTATTCGATATGCCAAAAACAGTAACAACAAGTTCACAATGGAGATGTTACTGGTGCCCGCTCGAGCAAATCGATGAGCAACGGGATAACAGTGCTATAGTGCTATTTTGAAGATATTCATCTAATGATGATTAAAATTTCTTTGAAAATGAAAAGGACTTGGAGTTACCAAAAGTATTTTGAACTGGAGAACAAAGTTAGAGGATTTGTACTACCTGATTCAAAACTTACAATAAAACTACAGGACACTCTAGTTAAGATATAGTTGTGTTAGTGTGGAAAGAATAGATCTCTGAAGTCCAGAAGTAAACCTACGCATAAGGGTCAACTGATGATTTTTCACAAACATGAGAAGCTAATTCTACAGGGGCAAAGAGTAGGTTCTCAGATGATGCTAGGATAAGTAGATGGTCTGGAGGGAAAAAATGACTTAACTCAGAGTTCACATCTTACATGCATGCATACACACATTCACACACAAGATTAAAATTAATCATAGGCCAAGGCATAAAATCTAAAATATAAAGTGTCTAGGAAAAAGATATATATCATGAGTTCCCTTAGATGAGGCATACAAAAATATTCATCATTGTTTTTTTTTTTGCTTTTTGGGTCACACCCAGCAATGCTCAGGGGTTACTCCTGGCTTTGCACTCAGGAATTACCCCTGGCAGTGTTTGGGGGACCATATGGGATGCCGGGGATCGAACCTGGGTTGGCTGAGTGCAAGGCAAACGCCCTACCCTCTGTGCTATCGCTCCAGCCCCTCATCGTTGTTTTAAAGAGAGAAAAACCAATTACATCAAATTACAACTCTGCTCTTCAAAAGATATTATTAAGAAAAATAACAGAGGAGTGGAGAGATAGTAGAGAAGGTAGGATACTTGCCTTGGATGTCCAACAACCAGATTTGAGCCCTGGAACCCCATATGGTCCTCAAGAGTAAGCCCCTGAGTACTTCTTATCCTGAATGTGGCAAAAAAAGAAAAAGAAAGAAAGGAAGAGTAAGGGAGGGGAGGAGAGAGGAGGGGACGGAGGGAGGGAGGGAGGGAGAAGGAGGAGGGAGAGAGAGAGAAAGAGAGAGAGAGAGGATGGGAGAAAGAAAGAAAGAAGAAAGAAAGAAGAAGAAAGAAAGAAAGAAAGAAAGAAAGAAAGAAAGGAAGGAAGGAAGGAAGGAAGGAAGGAAGGAGGAAGGAAGGAAGGAAGGAAGGAAGGAAGGAAGGAAGGAAGGAAGGAAGGAAGGAAGGAAGGAAGGAAGGAAGGGAAAGAAAGAGAGAAAGAAAGAAAGAAAGAAAGAAAGAAGAGAAAGAAAGAAAGAAAGAAAGAAAGAAAGAAAGAAAGAAAGAAAGAAAGAAAGAAAGAAAGAAAGAAAGAAAGAAAGAAAGAAAGAAAGAAAGAAAGAAAGAGAAAGAAAAAAAGAGAAAGAAAGAAAGAAAGAAAGAAAGAAAGAAAGAAAGAAAGAAAGAAAGAAAGAAAGAAAGAAAGAAAGAAAGAAAGAAAGAAAGAAAGAAAGAAAAGAGAAAGAAAGAAAGAGAGAGAGAAAAAGAAAGAAAGAAAGAAAGAAAGAAAGAAAGAAAGAAAGAAAGAAAGAAAGAAAGAAAGAAAGAAAGAAAGAAAGAAAGAAAGAAAGAAAGAAAGAAAGGAGAAAGAAAGAAAGAGAGAGAGAAAAAGAAAGAAAGAAAGAAAGAAAGAAAGAAAGAAAGAAAGAAAGAAAGAGAGAGAAAAAGAAAGAAAGAAAAAAGAAAGAGAGAGAAAGAGGGAATAAACAACAGCTATAAGAGTTTTATATATATGTATATAATGTATCTATACATATATATACATATACAAACATAACTAGCCATAAAATATATGTATCCAGAATAAGTGCATGAAGACAAACAAACCAATGGGGGAAAAAAAAAAAACACAAGGAAGGATTTGAGCAGACATACTCACAGAAGATGATGTACAGATGGGCAATAAGCACTTGAAAAGATGTTCTACATCAATAGCCGCCTGGGAAATGCAAATTAAAAGTATAATGAGATTCCTCTACACAGCCACTAGAATTGCTACCAAAAAAAAAAGACAATGCAGAATAAGACTTGCTGAAGAACTATTGGGGAGCAGAACCTCAATTAAACCAACGGGAAGATCGATCCAGTTGAGGTCCTAGGCTAAGTAGTAGAGCAAAGGGCATGAACTTGCACTCCTTGATGTCAACAAAATATTTGCTGAGAAGCATCTGAGGGGCGAGTTTGAAGGAGAGAACACTTAGAAATCAGCACTTGATTCCCGTGAGGATCATCAAATTCTCCAAGGATGAATGATTTCTAAGGTATTGATTGTCATTGCCGCCCTCCATCTCAGTAAGTGTGGAAGGGCACGTGATGGCTGTGACGAGCAACAGTTTCAGGAATGTGGCCACCTGACCCCCTGGACTCCTGCCACTGACCTGGCAGGTCATCCAACAAATGTGGGTAAGACCACCTGCCCCCCAGCACTGCCACAGGGTTTTCATGGACACCAGCCGCATGCAGCTCATGGTGAGGTATCCACACGTGGCTGGTGGTCCTCCTCTTGCTAACCCTCTCTGAGTCTCTCAGAATCTGGAGATGCTGTCAGACTTCTTTAAGCAATGTCTCCTACCATTCTATCTGAGGATGCTGGAGCAAGACAGGGGCTAGTTTGCTCTCAGCCCTGTTTCTCCTCATCGTTCCCTGCTCTGCCTCACGCAGGGATAACCCAGACTCCTGTATCAGGAGGGCACCAGTAAGAGGCTGGAGGAAGGGCAGAGAAAGGAAGAAATCAAGGCATGTAACATCCTCCGTCCCTGCTTAGGGTTCCTTCCTGGCCAGAGCTTGCCCAGAACGGGTTCAGAGCAGATGTTATAGGTGCCACTTTTCCAAGCTCTTTCACAAGGAAGATCTGCCTGAGTCCAGTTCCCACATGGGCCCAGGACACTCTCTTGCTTTTGTTACTCTGACCTGGGTGAAAAACTTCCTGACCTGAGTTCTTCTCTGAACCCCATGAGGGTGCCTCTAAATCAGCTGCGCAACCAATATGATGTATTCCACCCCCTCTGGTCTAGTTACATGAGGAGGCCCCAGATTTTCTCCCGGGTAGCACCTGAGTGTCCAGACAACTGGTCACCTGGCACCAAGCACCCAAGCAACTTGCAGAACTTGACCATTGCTCATGCACTTGCTCAGACCCCTTTGCGCCTGCCAGTTCTCTCACAATCTCTGCAAAAGGCACCCCCCATTCCCACCCCGCCACCTTCAGCAAATCACCTGCTACCATCCATTACATGGGGAAGGGGGGAGCAGTGGGGGATGGGCAGAGTTGGCTTTTCTCTGCTTCCCAGGCACTGTGGCCATGTCTCATTCTACGTGTTGGTTTCTGGGGCATGCCTCTGGTGTCGGGGTGTGGGGAATACTCTCTCCCTTTAACAGAGAATAACTTCCATAGTGACAATCCAGTCACTATGGAGAGGTCCTCTTTGCCAGCTGAAAGCTGAACACCAAGTGACCTACATGACACACGGTCACCCCCTCCACCTGCCCCGCCCACCCACCCCCCCACACACACACACTTCACAGGGAAACTCAGGACTGAGGCTGAATCATCATTTCACACACCCCCAGGGTTGATCTGGATGGACAAAGCTACTTCCCACAGACATTGGGGACACTGCTTGAGGGTCCTGTGTGGACCCTTTCAAGAATGTGAAGGTGACAGCAAAATTCTTCAGGCTACATCCCTTGTCTCTGTTCTCCCTGGACTCCCGGGACTCCAGACCAGGGACCCACAGTTGCTGAGTGGGACCCAGCACAGGGTCCAGTAAGATGCCCATGGGTCACCTGTGGTCCGTGCCTGATCCCAGAACTGACTGTTCCCAGGAACAATCTGAGCAGTGTACAGGGAAAACCAGAAGGAGGGGGAGTCAGGAAGGCAAAGGCCTCTTGGACCAAACATATAACTTTGCAGGGTACCATAAACTCTGCCACCCAGAACATTCTTCCACACACATCTAGCTTGGACCAGCTCTGCAGTGGCCTCGTGGGAATGAACACCTCAAAGGCTCCATCATTTTTCTAGCTGTCTTCAATAACAATCTTTCGATCCTTTTGAGTCCTAAACCCAATCTCACAATAGCCACTACTATGTCACACCCAGTGTGACAACTTGGCACTTTTTCCCTGCTCATCACATCCAAATGGGGTCTCCCAACCCAGGCCAATATGGGGGTAGGTATATAGACAGGCAAGGGCCAGGAGGCTCTGAGACGAGGAAGAGGAAGATGGGTTAGGATGGGTTCATGGGCAGGGCATGGTGTGGAAGTACAGAGCTTGCTCTTACTCTTGGAAGAACGCCTTTCTGAGTCCGGGGATGACTTCCATGAAGGTAGCATCTACTACTACTTGGGGCATCCCAGTCCCTGGTCTTTGAGTGCTTCCTCCAGACATCTCAAGTTGGGGTCACATTGCCTGACCTGCCCACTGCAGTCTCTCTTATCTCCTAGGGACACCCATATACCCAGGTCCCCAATATCAGGGGCTCTGATAAAGCTTTCTGAGTGGTTCCCCCTGAAGCTGTCTCCTGGGGCTTGACATGAGGAGGAGATACCAGGACACAGCACACAGGGTGGAGAGGATAGGTCAGAAAGGTCTTTCAATGGAAACATACCACGTTCTAACTGCTTCCTTCAGAGAATGTTCTTGTCTTTATTTCAGTTCTTTCAGAGCCTCTAGTAAATAGCAAACATTGGTGAATCCCAGTCCTAGAAACTGTGCAAAGTCTTTGTAAAGGTTACCTGTGTATTGAAATTTTTAAAGTATGAAGTTCTGGGATCCAGCACAGACCACATATCCATTCATTCATCCATCATCTATACATCCATTCATCATCCATATATCACCCATCTACTATCTGTTTTCCATCCATTCATCATCTTTCCATTCATTATCCACTCATTCAATAAACTGAGAAGCTAGAATGTCCCATATCCTGCATTCTGTGCTCAGAACTCAGTCAGGATTAGCCACATGGAGAGAGGCTGCCCGGTGAAGCATGCCCATAAGGAAGCAGCTATTAAAACATGTATGGCATGATGCCCCCCGGGCCAAGTTCTCATGCTGGAACCACAGATCAGGCTCCTGATGGTGACTGAAGCCTCATGTTGGAATGATGTGTACATTAGACCAGCATTAACAGTATCATAAGACAGTAACTCATTGAAGATAATAAATCACACTTAAAAATAAATCAAATTAATTTTAAGAGAATAACATACTGAAGGAAAGCATCTGCTGTAAGCAGAAAACCCACCATGAATTTTTGAGCAAATAATGTTATTCTTGAGCAAATAATGAGAAGGGAAACATCTGCCTTCTGTGGCACTGTAGCACCCCCTACACATGAGGATGACCACCAAAGAAGCGTCATTAGGACTCACACATGCAGGAGATCGAACATACCTGTCACTTGAGCTCCTGGGTGAGGCCATCTGTGAGCTAAGACAGTGCTAGACCTTTACATATAAGAACTTAGCTACGCCCCACAATGACCTTTTGGGGATAAACATTCCCAGCAATTCCAGACGATAGATGATGAAACTTTGGTTGCCACAGGCTAGCTCTGGCCCTGGCATCTGTCCACACCAGAGATTCTCCCAGTGGTGTCCCCACACTTGCATTCTGAGAATGAAAATGCTCGTGCCCAGGCAAGGTCCAATCTGGCTCACCCACGGAAACAGGTGCTGTGGTCAGAGTAGCGGTGGCCTCATGTGCCCACCATCTGATTCACGTGTGATCTCCGTCAATGTCGCCCTCTTACTGCATCCCGCTGAATCCTAGCTGATGGGGCCCTGGGAATTGGAATTTTAGGAAACTCCCATCTCGGCAAGTCTCTGAACCCACTTCTGTTTTGTTTTGTTTCCCAGGCGGCTTCACATAGCTTCCTCCCAGTGAGCTGGAAGGAGAAGAGAGAGGAGTGGTGTGTGGGTGCTCAGGTGGGTGGGTGGGTGGGTGGGGCCCACAGACACAGATTTGTCTTCCTTGAAAGCACAGCTGTTTCATCCCTTGGTCAGGGAAGTGACAAGAATAAATCTCCGGCCTCCTCCTCAGAAGAGCAGATTCCTCTCCCGCAGGAATGCGCCAGCCTCTCAGAACCCGGGGCTCCGGGCAAAAGGTGGCCTATGATTGCAGCCCTTTGAGAAGCATGGCTGGGCCCGGCCCGGCACTTCCTGTAATAAATACCTTTGTGTCTTGAAGGAAGAAGCTGTGGATCGGAAACACCTTGGGCTGTGATATCGGCTCTGCCTCTGTCCACAGCACCTGGGCCGCTGCAGGACGGGCATCTGGGGAGACGGATCACCTCTGCAGCCTGTGGTCTCCCTCCCCGCCCCCAAATCTCCCGGTGTTCACTTACTGTTAAAAACCCAGGAGTGCAGGCAGACTGTAGTGAGGGTTGGTCTCTGGCACCCACGGCCTCCTGCACATTACCAGGCACAACCCTGGGACCCCCAAGTACAGGCCAAGAGGCCCTGGAGGTCCCCAGCGCCCCTGGGCTGGCAGCCACAAGTCTTCAAGCCTTAGCACCGAACTGACCACCTGGTTGACAGGGTACCACCAGAAATGACCCCTAGCTCAGCACCACTTGGGAACCTCCAAGAATAAAGAGGGGGGGGTGATTGGGGGAGGGGAGTAGGGTGTAAAGCTGGCAGAATTTTTATGATTAGTATTAGTCAATTAGACAGATAAGTAAACTCAAGCATGGTGCTTTTAGCCCAGCTCTCAATAGGTGGTATATTCTAAAATTCTGCATTGTTCAGTCTGCCACAAGATATTCTAGAACATTCATTTTGTTCAGTCCGCCACAAAAGATAAATATGGACTACTCTGGACTTATACATGAGAGGCAGTCTTTTCTCTCTGTGGAATTACAGAAAATCCTCCTCCCCTAAGGCATGTACTCTTAACACACTATATTGGACTCAATGCCTCCACCTCCAGGCAGTCTGCCTGGACAGTCTTCACCTTACCCTACAGGTAACTCCAACATCCTTTTGGTGTCTACACAGACAACAGAGCATGGGTCTTCAGAACTCAGGCTTTGGAGTCAGAAGGTCAAATCCGAATCTGCCCATTTTCTAGCTCTTGTCTGCAAAGCCCATTTGTGAATAGAGACTAAAAGACTCTCTCCATCTTGTACTAAAGGGGGGATGCCTAGATCACCCTTGACCCCAGTACTTAGAGAGGAGAATAGAGAAGGAAAGAAATCAAGGCGGGTGGGAAGGAAGAAGAAGAGGAAGGGAAGTAATGGGTGAAGAGCGGCCAGGGCTTCGGTTGTACGAGTGATGTAGGGGAGAGCCACATAGCCATATGTTCAAAACACAGACTCAACAGCACTCAAAACATGGGATGTAAGCGCAATCACCAAACTTTACAATGCACCTGTCAAGATGGCGGGAGGAAGGGAGCAGGGTGGGAGGATGGAGGGGAGTGGGTGGGAGGGAGGGTGGGTGTGGAGGGAACTTGACACTGGCGGTGGGATTGGTGTTGAAGTGCCTAAAACTCAATTATCAATAGCTGTGCAAGTTAAAGATCTTTAACTAAATAAAAATTAGCACTGTAGCACTGTCGTCCCGTTGTTCATTAATTTGCTCGGGCGGGCACCAGTAATGTCTCCATTGTGAGACTTGTTGTTACTGTTTTTGGCATATCAAATACACCAGGGGGAGCTTGCCAGGCTCTGCCGTGCGGGCAGGATACTCTCGGTAGCTTGCTGGGCTCTCCAAGAGGGACGGAGAAATCGAACCCAGGTCGGCCATATGCAAGTCACTATGCTATCGCTCCAGTCCAAATAAAAACCATAGCACTGGTAGCACTGCACTGTAGCATTGTCGTCCCATTGTTCATCGATTTGCTCGAGCGGGCACCAGTAACATCTCCATTGTGAGACTTGTTACTGTTTTGGCATATCAAATACGCCACGGGTAGCTTGCCAGGCTCTGCCGTGTGAGTGGGATACTCTCGGTAGCTTGCCGGGCTCTCCGAGAGGGACGGAGGAATTGAACCCGGGTCGGCCGCGTGCAAGGCAAACGCCCTACCCGCTGTACTATCACTCCAGTCCAAATAAAAATTATTTTTAATAAATTGTAAAGGCTCTGAGTACCAATTGAGGTACTGAGGCCCCCACTGTGAGGTTCTTCTCCAGAACTGACCCTCCCCTCCTCTTGAGACGGCTACCTTGTCCAAGGTCCCCTCTTCCCTGGGGCTCCAGAATATTGCCTCAGGGCATGGTGGGGCCCACTGGGAGCTCAGCTACCAGGCTTCCCTGCCATGCTCCCTGCGGCCTCACCCCTCCAAAGGCTGCCTTCCAAGAACACCCCCCTGAGAGGTCCTCCTCCCTCATTTCTGCCCCAGACCCAGCTCTCTGAGCCCCACTAGGTACACCCCAACCCATCTCATCTCATTCAGAAGAGAGAACGAGCTCAAAGATACTTCCCCACTAGGTTCTAGAATGTTCTCAGGGGGCCTCTTCCCGAGTCCTGTGCCAGCCCCAGCTTCAGTGAGGGCTTCCTTTTCAAGGTCCGACTGTGTCCAGCATCTTGCCCTTCCTGCCCCCATCTTTTCCCCCATCAAGATCCTCAATTGCCCAGTGTCCACTTGCCAGGAGGCCCTGCCGGGGAGCCGGGTCTTGGGACCCCCCTGCCCCCAACCTGGATGATCTCAGTTCCCGGCCTGCACTGCCCCCCTGTGTGCTGGCGGAGCTCCTTCCTTGGGACTCTCTTTAAAGAGGGAGACGGATGGAGAGATGAGCTGGGGGCAGAAGCAACTCTTTCCTAGATGAGGCTGGTTGTGCCTCCGGAGAGGAAAACGCAGCTTATCCTCCTCCCAGGGCGAGGGCAGAGAAGGATGAGGAGACCTTGTTCTTGCTGCCTTTCCTCCCCACTGCCCAAGACGGGGGCCCACCCTAGAGTAGCGTGCGTGCCTCCTGGGGGCACAGCGGTTTGGCACAAGACGCCCCCACACCTTGCAGGTATGGGACCTCCATGTCTTCAGCCCCACAGGGACCCCTCGCCTGTCTGTGCAGAGGTGGTGGGCACACGAGGAAAGGAGGGGTGTGTCCACACAACTTGCCGTTTCAGGGACCCCCACCCTGATGTCCTGATTGATAACACCCCTTTTGTGGATGAAGAAACAGACCAGCTGGCTCCCACACTCCGACTCCTGCTGCCCGGGGGGAGAGCCGGAGGGGTCCGGGCGTGGAGAGAGAGAAGTTCCCACCGTTCACTCATTCAGTCAGGCCACTCCAGGGTGTACCTGTGCCAGCCAGTGCCCGGCTGCCACACTCTGCCCACACCGATTCTTTTTCCCCATGCCGGAAGCTCAGCCTCCCTGTGGCCAGCTGCCGGCAGCCTCCGGCACCCAGATAAGGAGCTCTAGTGGATGTGCTTCCGGCCCCACGCGTGCCGCTGGACTTCCAATGCACAGCCGACCACAGCGGGAGTAACCTATTTTTTTTGGGGGGGGCAAATTTTTAAATAATTTTTATAATTTTTTTGTAATTTATTTATTTATTTTTTAATTAGTGAATCACCATGGGGGTACAGATTTACACATTTTCGTGCTTGTGTTTCCCTCACACAATGTTCGAGAACCCATCCCTCCACCCATGTCCATTCTCCACCAGTGAACCCAGTATCCCTCCCACCCACCAAACCCATCCCCCCAACTCCACCCTGCTCTGTGGCAGGGAATTCCCTTTTGTTCTCTCTCTTTTTGGGGGTGCTGTGGTTTGCAATAGGGGTATTGAGTGGCCATCGTGTTCAGTCTCTAGTCGACTTTCAGCACACATCCATCTCCCTTCCCGAGCGGGATCTCCATCCACATTTGACTTGGTGTTCCCTTCTCTAACTGAGCTGCCTCTCAGGGGAGATTTTTTTTTTTTAATTTATTAGTGAATCATCATGAGGTACAGTTACAGACCTACTTCCATGCTTGCGTTTCAGTCATACAACGGTCGACTGCCCATCCCTCCACCAGTGCCCATTTTCCACCACCAGTGGTCCCAGCATCCCTCCCACCACCCCCACTCCATCCCCTCCACCCCACCCCACCTCTGTGGCAGGGCATTCCCTTTTGCTCTCTCTCTCTCTCCTTTTGGGTGTTGTGGTTTGCAGTAGACATATTAAGTGCCCGTCATGTTCGGTCTATAGTCTATTTTCGGCCCGCATCTCCCATCCCGAGCAGGCCCTCCTAGTACCCTTTACTTGTTGGAAGTAATCTATTTTTACTGCACCATTTATGTACGGCAGGGACAGCAGTGACAAGGGTTACTGCAGAGATGGAGACCAGGCCAGCAGGGCCCGGCTCCTCCCTCGAAGAGGATGCTCCATCCTCCATCTGTCAGTGCTGATGGGACCTAGTTTTCCATACAATTAGCATACAATTTCCATACAATTCCATACAACATACAATTAGCACGGGGCCTCTGGCTGGGAGCAGGCTGCTACGTGCAGGTAGACCAGGATGGCGCTTTCCCGTGGGCATCAGAGAGGCCTCTGGCCGGACCCCTAGCAGGAGGCTCCCCTGCTGCTCGGCGGAGGCCCAGCTGGGCGCTGTGTCCCCTTCTCTAGGGAGAAGTTGCTCTTAGCAGTGCACGTGGCGTGTGGTTCTGGGGCTGGAACCGGGCTCCGCCATGTCCCGGGCCCCTCCCCGAGAGATTTTCCCAGACCGGCATCCTGTTGGGGGTGAGGAAGTGATCATGTTTCTCCCTGTAAGCCTTTCCACCTGCCCCCCGAAACGGGACGCTTTCTGTTCCTTCCTCCTGAACGGCCTTCCATGCACCCCCCCCTTTCCGACCTAGGCCAGCCACTCGGCCCCGAGTCCCTGTGCCACACAGGTGTGCTGGGCGCTCGCTTGCTTGCAGGCAGGTAAGTAGGATTTTGGTGCACAGCCAGTTCCGGGCACTGGATACGGGCACAAAGCCCCACCCCAGGGCACTGCCCCTGGCGTATTATCAGCTGCTCCTGAAACCCAATGCCCACCAGGCCAGGCAGCCAGGTGTGCCCCAAACAAGGCTATTTTTCCTCCCTAGAGACCCCCACCTCGTCTAGAGGGGGCTCGGGGGGCTGTTTCCAGCGGGCAGGGTTTCCCCAGCTCTGCCCGCTGGCAGGGTGAGCTTCCTTTCCTGCCTCCCTCCTTCTGAGACCCTGCGTCAGCCCCTGCTGTGCTCAGTCTTCCTGAGGGTGTTGACTCAAGGCTCTTCTCTCCCCCCTTCCTTCCTCTCTTCCTCAGCCCCCCTGGCTGCTGCCACCCCGGAGGGCTGGCCCTCCTCCCCGCGCCTGACTGCAGACAGGCCTGCTTGAGACCACGGGGCCCAAAGCTCTAGGCCCTGCTCTCTCGGGGACTGGCTGTGTATCCTTGGGCACGACTCTGAATTTCTGAGCCCAGGGTCCTCACAGGGGTAAGAGCAGACATGACGCCCGATGCCCCCTACACAGGAAACACAGGAAGTAACCAGCCCGGCTGACCCAGAGACCATCGTGGAACCTTCCAGCAAGTCTGCATTTTCACTTCCTCGGCCTCGATTCTCAGTCAAAGGTTTCCCTGGAATTATTTTGACTGCACCTTTTTAATATTTTGATTATACTTAATTATGTTTAATTACATTGCCCATGAGTCACTTCAAATGATTGTTGAAATGAGGCAAGAAAGACACACAGAGACAGGCAGATAGCAGGACAGGTGACACAAGACGGAGACAGGGAGATGAGCAATGACAGAGAAGCTCTGACCTGACCTGGGCACCAAGCACTAGCTGAGGGAGGCAGGGCCCAGCCCAGCTCCTGTGCCTTCTGCAGGCCCTTTGGGTTGACCCACAGGGTGGGAGGGGGACGAACCTGGAAGCAGGATCTTCCCCTGCTACAGGATCTTCCCCTGAACAGGGAAGGGTCCCGAAAGGCTGGCTGGGAAATCCAGGTCAACTTCCTGAAGGTAGGGGAACTGGAGACTGCAGGAAAGGTGTGATGGAAGTGGAGGAGGATAGACGGGACCCCTTTAGAAGACCCACTGCGAGTGAGCAAACTAGCCGGGCACTCAGAAGGAAGGAACACTCAGCAGAAAAACCCTCACTCCCCCATAATGCATACATACACACGTGCACACACACGCACACTCAATCACACATACCCATGTAGATATACACGTTCATTCCACACACCAGATGTAGATATACACATTCATCACACACATGTAGATATACACATTCATCACATACCAGATACCCATACACAGCTATACACACACAAATCTTGGCATACACACCCAGATACACACATACAATACATTCTCACATGGCCATATACACTCAGACACATATAAACACATGTACATACGCATATCCATGCAGGCACCAATATATGCATATCCACATACATGCCCTCATACAATATACAATCCATGCATACCCACACACACACTCACACTCATGTATACACCTATGCACACCCACTCACACAATATACCCCAGACACATACAGCCATGTACATACATACACCAATACACTCAAACATGCCCATATACAAACATACGCATACAACCTATAATACACAACCCCGTGAATGCCATATGCTTACACACATGCACATGCCCAACACACCCATATGTACACATATGTAAGGACACTGTACAATACATGTACATACTCACACACCCACAGACACTATATACCCACATATATGCACATATCCACACACCCATAGACACTATACATTGACATACATCCACACACCCATAGACCCTCAGATACACACTCACCTTTTCCCTCACACACCCCTTTACGGAGCCATGGCTCTTAGGGGCCCACCCCCCACCCCTTCACATCCCCAGGGTCCCCCTCACCACCTGGAAGAGCTCCGAGACCCCTCTGGCCATGCCTACACCCAGGGCCTCTCAGGAGTGCCTTTGGCACCTTCTCCGAATCTCTGGGGGTGGGGCTCAGAAACTATGATGGAAGCTGGGGGTGGTGGTGGGAACAGACTACTCAGAGTCACTAGGACACCTCAGTGGAGGGTCTTGAGAGCAGAGATGCTTGCCTCACCGGCACAGGTGCCCCGCCTGGAGGTACACAGAGTAGAGTCCCCAGGAGAGGCTGGGACGGCTCAGGTGAGGCCTTCAAGGCCGTGCACAACCAGCCTGGCCCCCAGCAGTCTCTGCTAGCCCCCACCGGCCAGCCTGGACTCCACCACCCCTGCAGCGCCCCCACCCCACCCCCCACACACACCCCAGGCCAACCTGGTCCTCAGCCCGAGAGATCCATCTCAAGCCTTTCAGCATAGGCGGGACCAGGACGGGCGCTGCCTGGAAAGAAACAGGTCAGCAGACACCTTTCCTACTGTCCAGAAGGGACTGTTTGGGATCATTAATCAACACATCACCAACACCCAACACCGAGGGATTGCTCTATATCAGAAGACATATAATTAAGGAAACAATAGCAGGCTTGTTGAATATTTTATTCTTAAAGATTGTTAATTATCTTTAGCACCCTGACACCTCCCAAGGTTCTCCCCAATCTGTAAAGATCAAACACGAGGCTACCAGGTAGCTCTCTACAGAGATCCGAGACGCAGCGGGCTGGGCTTGGAGGGGCCCCAGTGCCTCTGCTAGCTGGACCTGCCCACTGGGCGGAAGGGGAAGGGTTCTTGCAGCTGCAATGTTATACTCACTAGAGCTTAATTACACCCTCCCCTCAGCACCTCATTTGCTTAGGGTGCAACTATGCTACTGCGGGTGTAGTGACTTGCCCAGGACACAACTGTGCAGCTGAGCTGGAGAGATGTGAGCCACACTTAGGTCTTCTCAGACAAGCTGCAGCCGGTGGCTGTGGTCTCTGGGCCCAGCCCCCTGCAGGTGGGAAGAGATCAGCAGCCTCAATCCAGCAGCCTGAGCACCCCAAGCCTCAGAAAAGCCCAAATGGTAGGCTCGGAGAGGGGCCAGCAGGACCTGCCAGGAGGCTGCCTCTGACCCTAAGGAAGAGGCCCCCGTGTGGGAACACCCAGTCCATATTGGGGTGTGCAGGAGAAGTCACGGACCACAAGAGAGCAAAGGTCAGGAACAGAACCCCTCCTGAGACCCTGGAGTTCCACTGCTCTAGCAAGACCCCTTTAGAACATCAAGATCTATGACCCTACAAGAGATGTCACCCCCATTCCTCCACAGTGGGAAGAGGGGACCATTTGCACCTCCTTCGCTAGGCCTCCCCCCACTCACACCAGATCATACTAGGGTGCGTCTGCTCACAGCAGAGCATTGTCTCATGGAGAGGAGGAGGAGGAGGAGGAGGAGGAGGAGGAGGAGGAGGAGGAGGAGGAGGAAGAGGAGGAGGAGGAGGAGGAGGAGAAGGAGGAGGAGGGGGAGGAGGAGGAGGAGGAGTTGCCCAGGACCTGTGCTTAAGCTTTGCAAAGACTCCTATGATGAATCCACCTGAAAACTGTTACTAGCGAAGAGAGAGATTGTCTGAACTTTATATCTGAGCTGCCTGCTAGAGGGTTGGGGGGGGGGGCAGAGGGCACAGAGGGGGCCCACAAATGGCCTTGAAGGGATCATGTGTATTTATATGCTAGTGTTGCTGTAACAAAGCGCCACAGGCAGGGGTGTTGGACAACTTTTATTTCCTCCCAGCTCCAGAGGCTGATCCAAGGTCCAGGAATCCAGGAATTCCTGCTGGGAGTCAGCAGGGAAGGAAGAACGTGCTTCGGACCCCATTCTGCCTCACTGATGCTCCTCTTCTTGCCGTCTCCGGATCATCTTCCTTCTAAGTGTGTGTCCAAGCAGCCCCTCTTGGTAAGAATCCCAGTCCCACTAGATTAGGGCTCACCTAAATGACCTCTTTTTTTTTTTTTTTTTTTTTGCCCCTGGAAAGGTCCAACGCCAAATGCTGGGACTTAGGACTTCAACATAAAAAGCAGTGGATTTCACTCACCCAATAACTGTCAAAGATGGGAGAATACACCCAGCCTTCTACTGCTATTGAGCTTTCAGTATTTTCATAACACTAGGAGGGGACACACAGGGACACGAGTATCAGACAACAATGTCACCAGGTAAACGCTAGTGAGACTTGTTCTGCAGACTGCAAAGGAAATCCTCAAATTTGGTGCTTTTACAAAATAAATATGGCAATTTGGGGAGAAAGTGAGTTTCTCCACTAAAGACACAGCCAAGCCCAAGTCGCATGTCTGACAGGTGTCTGTAGAATCCCTTCTCTGCCGGGATGCTGGACTGGCCGGACTCTGCCCAACTCATGGATGGGAACCAAAGCCAGTGGCATCTTGCACTGCTTCACAGAAGAGCCGTGGCCAAAACAGCATGGAAGAGGGGTGTCCTCTTCTCCTTAGCACCAGAGGGCATTACCTGGATCCGCTCTGAGAACCCACCAGGCATGACTAAAATGTCCCACCCAAAGGGGAGAAATTCAGTGCCAAGGAGTCAAGATCAGTCATGGAGTCCAGAAAGTCCAGAAAGCTCTCAAGTACCCTGGCATGTATGTGATTCTTTCCCTGTGAGTGTTCACGTGCATTGGTTCAGATGGTTTGGTCATTGAACATTTACATTATCTTTAAGTAGCTCCCGTTTTTTAAAAATTTTATTACAAAGTTATTCATAGTTGGGTTTTTGGCATACAATGTTCCATCAGTGATCCCACCAGAAGTGTCAACTTCTCTCCACCAGTGTCCCCAGGTTCCCTCCCCTACCCCTCACCCCAGACCCAGCCTGCCATCTTGTCAGGCACCTTTTTTAAAGTTGGTGATTAAAGTTTGGGCCTTGAGATTTCAGTGTTGATAACTCTTGTTTGGATACATAACTCTACTATTCCTTAGCACCACCAATGTACCTGGGTCCTCTTGACCCCTGCCTGTTGCTTCTCATTTATCGCTTCCCTCCCCTTTCCCTTCACCCTATTTCTCTCCTTCTCCCTATCTTCTGGAGCCAAGAGTGATCTGGGCATCCCCACGCCCCCTTAAACCATTGTATTTCCTCGCCCCTTTATTCTAAGTACCACATACAAGTGGTATCATCCTGCTTTTGTCCTTTTCCTTCTGCTGATCCCTCTCATTTTAGAGTGAGAAATAAGTCTGATTATTTTGAACCATCCTAAGGAAATTTATTTTCTACTCCCCTATCGGCGGATACTTAGACCACTTCAATATTTCCCTGGAGCAAATAATGACTAATAACTAATCTCATCCATATGTCACTTCATATATGAAAGTGAGTGTGTTTGTGGAATAAATGCTTAAAAGAGGAAGTAAGCGGGCTGGAGAGATAGTACAGCGAGTAAGGCACTTGTCTGGCAGGTGGCCCTCTGGGGTTTGATCCCTGGCATCCCATGTGGTCCCTCATGCAAACTGGGAGTGATTCCTGAGTGCAGAGCCAGTGGCCAGAAAATAAATAAATAAATAAATAAATAAATAAATAAATGGAAAGGATAGAGTGAGGGAATAGAAAGGGAGGGAGAGAAGGAGGAGGGAAGGAGGGACACAGAGAGGAAGCCAGGCTCAGGGGAACAACAGATTGATATGGAGCCAGGAGGGTACAACTCACAATCAGGCAGCAGCTTAAAAAGTACCAGGTAGAGATAAGGTGCCTATTTTGGTTCTAATGGGAGCAGGGGTTCACAAGTGAAGATCAGGAGATCTGGGGGCCTCTCCCAGAGATTCTTCATTGGTGCAAGGAGACCTCCAAGTTACACCCAGCAATGCTCAGAGGGCTCAGAGGTGCTGAAGGTTGAAATAGAGTGGGCTGTGTGCCAGGAAAGCACCTGAGCCCCCATCCCCGTAATATCTCTCCAACCTTCTCATTTTCCCCCAATAATCCTCCGGCTTGGTTCTTTTGACTGAACAGGAGAAAGCAAATGGGATGGGGGTGGGGGTGGGGGTGTTGCTCCTCTCCCTCCCGTGGTTCTTTACTTCTCTTTATTTTTTCTTTTTTAGCTTTTTAGGTCATGGCCAGCAATGCTCTGGGTTACTCCTGGCTCTGCACTCAGAAATTACTCGGGGGATGATATGGGATGCCAGGGATCAAATCTGGGTCAGCTGCATGCAAGGCAAATGCCCCCTCCGCTGTACTTATCACTCAGACCCCAACCTCCTCCGTATGGTTCTGCACTGAAAAAGGCCAGCAGGACAGGGCCGGGAAGCAGTGGCCAGCACCAGGAAGAGGCCACAGGCTGTTGCATGCCCACTGGGCACCAGCAGTGTCTGTGTGAGGGGACAGCCTGGCTCTCCTCCTGTCCACCAACTGGTTAAAGACCTGGAATAGAGGCTGGGGAGCAAAGCAAGTTTCAGACAAAAGTCACTGGACCCGGATGTGCCCCCCACCCTTACCCCAGACCCCCAGGCCCCTGGATGTGCCTAACCCCTCTCCCCTGGTTAGGAATCAAGGGAGACAGCTAGACTAGAGTTTCCCACACTTCTTTGGCTTATTGCCCCCTTCTCAGAAAAAAAAAATGACTCAGCGTCTCCCTGGAAATCAACCTTCTTGAGATGAACAAACGGGAAACAGCTCCTCCCAGTTGTGCCAGAGGCCACTGTCACCCCAAGATCATTCCAGCACGCACACCCCACCCGGGAGGTGGGAGCACCCACTTCGGGGAAAGTCTGCTTTAGATTTCTTCCTGCAAGATGCTGCACTTGCCCCGAGGAAACCTGCTCAGACGCAGCCACTACATCACCCTTCACAAGGGCCTCATCACGCTCCCCTCACACATGCCTTACCACTCTCTCTACAAGGGCCTAAGCAGCGTACTACTTCCCCTCCCCTCCTCAACTCTCCCCCTAGCACGTGCTCAATAAAATCTCCTCTCAGCTGGGAACATTTGATGCGTATGTATCTGTGTGTGTGTGTTGTGTGTGTGTTGGGAGGGTGGGGTCATTGTGTGAATCACTGGGGAATCTCTCTGGGGCTGGGGAACTGGCTCCAAGGGCTATTGAAGAGTGCGAGCTTTGTGTGCCAGAGAGCTGGCTTTAACCTTCTGGCACCACTGGAATAATCCCCAAACACTGAACAGTGCTCCTGGGCACTGTTGGGCATGTCCCCAAACCCCAAAAAGAATAACAAAAAAGCATTTCAATAAGGCATTCCAGCTTGAGGAAACATCAGCATCATTCATTCCCCACCCCCCACCCCCAAAACTAGGTCCCGAGAGCTGTGTAAGTCTCAGCTGTGCTACCCTCTGACAAGCAGGAAAGGAGACATGAGAACCAACATGGCTTCAAGGCCTCAGCTAGCGGCCTCCCACCTGAAGGGAGGGACTGCCGGGCCCTGGGGTGTCTTGGAGACCCACTGAAGCCACTTAGGGGCATTTCAACGGCACTGTGGACTGGGCATCCCGGGCAGACGCCTTCTCCCCCACTTACAGGGCTCCCAGGGACCCACAGTCATGCACACACAGGCCCTTGCAGGCTCTCACCGATGCACACAAGCCAATGTTCACGTGTGTGCACCCTCAGCTCCTCCCTCCCTCATAGGCATAGGCACAAAGGTCCTCCTGGTCCCCAGGGCCCAGCACAGAGTTCAGGAGCTTTGTGGCTGCTGTTTCCCAAAGCTCCAGGCTCAGAAGGGGCAGCAGACACACACACACACATACACACACATACACACATACACACACATACATACACACATATACACACATACATACATACACACATACACACGTATACACACATACACACACATACACACATATACACACATACACACACATACATACACACATATACACACATACACACACATACATACACACATATACACACATACACATACTCACACACATACAAACACATACATACACACATACACACATATACACATATACACACATACACACGTACACATACTCACACACACATACAAATACACATATACACACACATACACACATACACATACATACACACATACACATACTCACACACACATACAAACACACATACAAACACACATACACACATACATACACACACACACACACCCCACCAGCCAAGAGTACATGCAGGACTGCTCAGAAGGAAACAGATTCATTTGCAAGAGCACCTGCCAAGGTGTCCCTCCAACACCCAGATCCCCGCCCTGAGCTCCCGTGTGTGGGGGTCCAGCTGCATGCTACAGGAGAGACGGGGCTAGGCGGGGGCTTCACAGAAATCCAGCTCATGGCTCCCTCCGCAAGCCACGGGAAACCAGCCTCCCCCACTCTTCCCCCCACACACGGGCTCTCCTCAGCCCCCAGACGGGCTCTGGAGGTGATGCCCGGCCACCACTGTGGTGTGCACACTTCGCTCCTGGCGTGTGAGCCGCTCGCTCCAAGGGACCTGACACACAGGCACAGCCAGGCACACTCAAACGCCTGCAGCCACCAGCACCTGAGCCCCAGAACCAAGCTCAGCACAAACTCTCCCTGAGGCAGAGCTGTTTGCTTCGGGGAAGGCACCTGCCTCGCACACAGCTGGCCCTTGTTTGAGGCTCGGCAGGACCTGGTCCCCCTGAGCACAGGGCTAGGAGGAAGCCCTTCCTGTCGCAGCACGGCTGGGCGTGCCCTGCCCCCAAACAAATGACAACTCTCTTCCTTCCCAGTTTCCATCCCAGGTACCCAGGCAGGAACTCAGCTTGACTTTGGTCTAAGCTGACAAGACCTGGAGTCCCCAGGCCAGGCCCTGGGCCCCACAGGAAGAGTCTTGGGGCAGGGGGGACCCAGAAACTTGGCTCAGGACCAGGACCAGCAGGTGCCCCTAAAGTGACCCTGCCCCTGGGCTGGAGCGATAGCACAGCGGGGAGGGTGTTTGCCTTGCATGCGGCCGACCCAGGTTCTAATCCCAGCATCCCATATGGTCCCCTGAGCACCGCCAGGGGTGATTCCTGAGTGCATGAGCCAGGAGTGACCCCTGTGCATCACCGGGTGTGACCCAAAAAGCAAAAAAAAAAAAAAAAAGTGACCCTGCCCTCCACTATAGGCCAACTCAACTGACTTCCCGGTCCCAGCGGAGGCTGAAGCTGGGCACCCAGGGACCAACTGGGGTGGGGTCGAGAAGGTGGTCTGACAGGGGGGAGGGACCCCTGGCATCTCAGGAAACAGAGAGGACACCCCTGAAACTATCACTTCATCCTGCCTTTTGGCCCACCTCTGGCCAGGTTTGATGTCCTGAATGAAGTTCCTAGGCCTCAGCCCAAAGTCCTGTGCCACCTGCAGATGGGGGCAGGCGACTTGGCGCTCCCTCCCCCTCCCCCAGCTCCTGCCAGCTCCTCCTCCTCAGGTGTGGGGAGTGGGGGAAGGGCAGGCAGGCTCTCTGGGGAGCAAAACGGAAGCCCCCTGAAGTGACCCCGTTTCTGAATGAAATTGAGCTGCCATTTTCATCTTCTTCCCAAATGTCAGCAGCGTTAGATCAGATTAGGAGCTAATCTCTTGCCAAAAATTCATTTCTCCAAACAGGAGAGGTGCCCGCAGGCGGGTGGAGGTTTGTGGTTAGTTTCCTCGCCACCCCCCCATACCTTTCCTCACTGGCTTGGATGGGGGGGTGGGGGTAAAGGCCCCAGCCACCCTCTTGGAGACGGAGCAAGGGAACCCACCAGCAAGGACATGTTGCGGGGGGAAGGTGCTGGAAGGGCCTGGAAGTCTACACACCTTCCTCCCTACTAAACCTAGGTCCCTCCCCAAAGCCCACCTACCCGCGTCCCCAAGTCCCCAAACCCCCAAGTCCCCCACCCAGGGGATGGAGTGGAGAAGAGGAAAGGAAAGCAACAACAACCTGAAGAGAGAGGAGGAAAGGGAGGGTCCACTAAAGGCACTGGTCAGTACCCGGCCGGCCCTCATCTGACAAGTGACCAGAGCAAGTGGCTGGGCTGAATGCGTAATTACCCCCAAGTGAAAATTCCCCATCTAATTTGATATTTGGTTCTTTGCAGAAGCTATAGCCTTCGTAAATAATATACAAAGTAAGAAACCTAATCCCGCCTGCTAGAATGTTTAATTCATCATTATGCGAGCTAATTGGAAGGTGATTATATGGTAATTGCTCATTAGTGGTGTATATTTATCGCTGTACCTTATGTCAAGGCCATGGGAATTGTGTAGAGTCTGTTCTCTCATTTCAAGGATCAGTTTCAGAAGCAGGAGCGAGGCAGGCAAGATCAAGTTCTTCCTGACGTCAGGGTCCAGCCGAGAGCTGGGGAGACCCGCGCTATATATAGGGCTTGGCGCGCGCCGTCGGTGGCCGGGGCGGAGGGACCAGACAGCCAGGCCACTGGCAGGCCGAGCCGGTCCTCCCGCCGGGAGAGAAGAGAAAACGGCCTGGGCCACTCTCCAAACGCGACTCCGTCCCTTGTTCCCCACCCCTCCCCCCGCCCGCACCTCAGGGCCCTGCCTGCGTCTGGGCTCTCTGGGGTCCTCCTGGGAGAGGAACCCTTCCCTTCCCCTCGGGTCCCCCGCGATGCGGCGGGGACGCGGGTGAAGGGGGCGGGGGTCCTCGAGGCTTAGACAGGACTCGGGGTAAGAGAGGGAGCAGGAGGGGGAGGCTTGGCCGGGCGAAAGACGCAGTTCGGAGACGGAGGCTTCCTCCCCCGCCCCCCGCACCACCCACCACGTCCGAACTCTCCCACCTCCGCCGGATGGAAACAGACCCCGCATCCCCACCCTCCGTACCCCGCGGGGCGCGCGCCGGGGTGGTGTCGCTGGGCAGGAGCACCTCTTCTCTCTGGGGAAGGCGGCACCGCCTGGCGAGTGGGGGGGGAAGTTGGGGGCTCCGAGACACGATGCGCGCCCAGCCCAAACCTCGGGCGGGCCCGCCGCAGGGCCTGGAACTCGGAGAAAGCGGGTCCCTAGCCCCAGAAAGTGGGGAGCGGGCGTGGGCTGCGTCCGCGGGTGGAGGCACGGCCTAGGCCGCGGGCCTCCCGCAGCGGCTCTCGGCGGCGGCGGGCACCGAGCTGGGGCAGCCGCCTCCCGCCGGGCATCTGCGCACGTGGGCACGAGCTTGGGCGCGCTCTGGCGCCCCCTCAGAGGAGGGCAACGGCGCCGCCGGGCTCTCTTCTGGGCCGCCGTTCCCAGGGCGCCCGTCCCCACCAGATCCCCACCGGCCACAGACCCTCGGAAACAAAAGGCCACGCGGAGGCCAGGGCGAGGCCGATCGATGGACCTTTCGCTTTCCAGCGTGGCACCGCGTCGGGGTTCCTGGCGTACCAGGTCGCGTCGGGAGAAGCCACCTCCTGCGCTCGGGCCACGGTTGGGGTCAGCGGGTTCTCAAAACTCTCACTCCCCCACTCTCTCCCCGACTGTTTGGGGGACGTCAACCGGGCGCCTGGAGGTGGGGGTGACGGGGGGGGGGGGTAGGCACCTGGGCTGAGACTAGGGCTGCGTTCACGCGCAGAGCGGGCCCCGCACCTCGGCGGCGGCGCGGTCTGCGCGTCCCAACGCTCTAGGCCGCCCCTTCGCTCTCCTGCGCCGCCAGCCCGGCCGCGCTGCCGCACCCCTGGAAATCAAAGGCGATCGCTGGGATAATAAAGGCCGGCCTAGGAAAAGTCGCAGTCACCAAATACGGCCATGGTTTGCCAAACTCCAGAGCGAGTGAGTGGTGCGCTCTGGGAACCCTTACACACCACCAAGCCTTTTCGCAGGCGCGCGCGTATAGATCCCGAGACACAAATGCTGCTCTGGGCCGGGCATGGTTGACATCGCGGGGAACCCCACCCAAACACGAGAAACGTCACGCGAGCGCGCGCACGCGAGCGCACGCGCGCACACACACGCACACACATCCCCATCTCCTGAGACTCAGCCCGCATCCCCAGTCACACACCCACTGCACCCACCCAGAGCAAATTCTAAAAACAACTGCGCTCCTTTGCAGGCCCTCAAGAACCAGCCCTCCGCTTCTCCCCACACTCAGTGCCATCCGGGTGCGGCTGGGGCAGATGGCGCTCGGCACACTCACAATCCACACTAGTGGCCTGCCCTCTCAGGCCTCAGACTGTGTTCCCAGCTGAGCCCTGGGCCGTCCCTCGCACCCCAGTGCCATCTCCACCCGACACAACTGCCTTCCAGCTGCAAGTCCTCTGCTCAGTGTCCTCAAGCCCGTGCAGACACACCAGCTTCTCCCCCACACTCACAGGCGCACCCCGAATGCGACTTGCAACTGTTCCCAGACGGCTAGCCGAGCCCAGATCCCTCCACTTCAGAGTGGAGTGGGGGTGAGGGGGACCCCCCAGCAGGAGCTCCTCCCCGTATCCCGGACTGGGTTCCTGCGGAGGTTTCCAGGGCCGCGTGCAGGCCCGAGCCCCCTCGCTGCCGGTCCCGTTTGGCGCGGCTGGCGGCTGGACACATTCCGTCCCCCGTACAAAAGTGGCCAGGCAGGTTCCCGGCCGCCGCCAAACGCTCCCGCTCCGGCTCGGCTCGGCTGCCAGCAGCAGAGTGAGAGGGACACAAGGGCACGCAACACCCAGAACGGGAGGCAGAAGCGGACCACAGACCGGGGAGCCAAACTTTCTCTCATCCCAGGAGTTCCTGGTGATTTAAAACCCACACCCCCAGCTCCCGACCCCTACATCACCCCCCTCCCCTCCCTTCCCCTCCCCTCCCCTCCGGGGCCGCGCTACCCGGCACTTGGTTGCACAGGATTCTGAGCGAGAACTGCTCGCGGGACTCACGTCCACCTCGCGGGCAGAGAAACGCGGCCTGGGCACCCTAATCTTGGCCATTCCTCTTGGTCCTCTGGAGTGGAGAGTGGCAAACTTTAACCCCACTCATCTCTGCGCCCCAAATCTACCGGACACGGGGAGGGTGGTGCGCCACAGGAAGAGGCCCTAGGCCACGAACAAGCAGAGCAGGACGCGGATTGAACGCGTACCCTGATCACGGTTGGGGTACCGACAGATCGCAGGGCGACGCGCAGGCGGTTCGCTGCAGGCAGGAAGGGCCGCGGAACCTGGTACTCCGTAGCCAAAGAAGCCTGCGGGGGTCACCCAGATCTGGCACCGGACGGCGACCCCGGGCCGAACGACTCCCACGCACCCTGCCCTCCGGGCTCCCGCCGAGGTCGCGCGCGCTCCGCGGCGGGAGAAAATACGCGCCCGGCACACGCGCCCCGCACCCGAGCCCGCGCGCCCCGCGCCCAGAGTCATCGTGGGATGGCATCTCGCAAATATTTATATTCTTCAGCACCACGGCAGCCCGCGTCCACATTAGACGCTCTAATCCTGCCACTTTAAATAGATGAATTAATAAAGCAAACGAGCGGCTAATAAGCTGCCTGTCTTGCCTTTTTGAGGCGGGGGAAGGACTGGAAAGTGCGCCAAATTTGTTTGCAGTGGATCAAGGCGAGCCGCCTCTGCTTCACTTTCTTTATCTTAATTCCGACTTGAAAAGATATAATTATCTAGTTTGAACAGAGCTGCTATCAAATCCTTCTTTGGGCCAGGAAGGGGGGCATTGGAGTGGATTGTGGCTCTCTGAGCCGCGCGGTGCAGCCGGAGATAGCGCGTAATGAAGATGTGGAGGCCCGAGATACAAAGGGCATTAACCTCATTAGCATGAAACCTTTTCTTCTTACCATTGTGGGACCCTTTCAGCCGTCTAATCCCCCCTATTTTCAAAGCTTGGTTTGTAATAAAGCTTTTAGGTTTTTTTTCCCCCAAAGCTAATAGTATTCTCTGATGATTTTATTGCTGTTACACTACATAGGACTTTTACCCCAAAAATCTTCATTGCCCTCCTCCCCCCCTCTTTTTTGTACTGAAAAAAAAGAATACTTTATGTCCCTGCAGAAATCAACGTTTTCATGAAGTTGGTAAGGAAACATTCTTTTTCTGGGAGAGTCTGTCTGAATTTTACCAGTCGGTGTCTGAGTTGGTGGTAAGTTTGGCTATGGAGGAAGAAAAAGCGAAACTTGTTTGAGGGAGAGATGCAAAGCCTACCCAGTGACAGCAAGGACACCTATCTGTCACTGGGTCACACTGACTGAGCAGCTCAAAGGGCCACTTGAGTTTCCAGGATCCCCTGAGCAGCACCTGTGCCCTCAAGAGGCAAGCCTGGGTATCCTGGGGTGGCCCCTCACCCCAACATCTCCCTGTAGCCAAATCTTACTCACACGTGTTCCTAGAAACAAAACAGGAGGGAAGAACCATGAATAACACCAGGACTGCCCAAAAAAATAAAAATTAAAAAAAACAGAGATGGGAGAACAGAGACAGAGATAAGGTATGGGTGAGTGAGTGGGGTGGGGGTGGGGGTACCAAGACTAGAGTCTACTTTAGAAGAGAGGAGAGGAGTTAAAAAAAAAAGGAAAGAAAGAAAAATTTCCATAGTGCCCTATAGTCGCCACACGTGCACAGAATGTCTAATCTTAACTTTTCAAGGCAGGATGTTAACAAAGCTTGTATTTTTGCCCAGCATTGTAACTTGGCCTTATCACAGTGTAAAGGGTGGGGAGATTGTCCTAAATTATGTCCAGGCAGCCCCCCTGGATCTGTGGATTAAGAGATTAAAGGAGACCACTGGGCAAGGCCTCCTCTTTCCCCTTCATATTCCTGGTATGATAATTGCTTAAACTGATTTGCACTTTCACAAAAGCCTGTAGGACGCTTTGTAGCTCGAACTGAACAGACGAGGTTTCTCTATCAATGGAAATAAAACTGATTAATGCAGCCTATCAGGATAAGAAGCAAATGAAGCATGCAAAAACAACCTCGTACCCCCAGAAGGGAGAAGGGGGGGAGCTAAGTTTCCTCCAAGACTAGTCACAACTTTTTCTTTAATGTTAAAATTCAGAGTTGAAGGTTTTTCCAAATGCTTGCCTTATAAGGTGGCTGAGGCCTCTGCTGTCTCACCACCTCCAGTAGAGTGGGGCCAGAGAGGGGAAAGAAAAAAGGAAGGGAAGGAGAGAGGGAGGGAGGAAGGAAGGAAGGAAGGAAGGAAGGAAGGAAGGAAGGAAGGAAGGAAGGAAGGAAGGAAGGAAGGAAGGAAGGAAGGAAGGAAGGAAGGAGAGAGAGAGAAAAAGGGAAAAGGAAGGGAGACAGAAGGGTATGAAGGTGGGAAGAAGCAGAGGCATGACTCGCTCTTTGAGGTCTGAATGAAAAACATTTAAAAGTGTCAGGATTCTGATTCTCCTAAATGTATTCCCCCATCCTGGGAAAAAATTCTCAATGCAACACTACATCTAGAATTTTGAAATAAAAACTAGAGATTAAAAGAAGCATTTTGAGCCTGAAACTCCAAATGAACTCCCTCAGGACTCCCTGCAATGGACAAAGTTCTGGCTGGAGAAGTTCCCTTCCTTCCTTTTTCTCAAAGATTTCACCGTCCCAACCCTCTCTCTTTTCCACACTTGTCTCTAATAGAAATGCCCAAGCCATCAGTCTGATGGCTCTCTCAGCTCAGACTGGGTTTCTTGAGCCCATTTGGGGGAGGATCACTCTTAAGTGATAAAGGTAACTTTTCTTAAAAAAAAAAAAAAAAGCACTTCAATTTCCCAAGACAACTACTCTGAGGGCATATTGATAAATCTTTATTGACAAAATATTGACATTGACATACTTCTTGGAAGTATATAGTGTGTTAGAATTCTAACAAATTAACACAAAACACAAAAATATTTACATTCTGGTATAGAAGACATTAAGGAAGCATTTGTCACTCTCTTTAGTAAGTCTATGATCTTGGAATAGAAACTCAGTGCTTGAAAACACGCTGCCCATGTCCTTGGCCACACTTAACACATCATCCCCGCTAACTACAGTCCGTCAGTTTCTGCAGTAGATTTAAAGTTTGGAATGGCCTTGCCGGTGAATTGTTGAACTCAGTCAATATCTCCAAACAATAAAAGGAGAAATTTTACCTCATGGTTTTAGCCCCAGGATGTTAGGAAAGGGAATGTCCAAGAAAAACAATTAATTTAGGGTTTTTTTTTTGTTCCAGTACAAGTCCTGACTCCTCCTGGGCACCCTCCCCCGCCCCCCAGCCCCCCTCCTGCTCCCCATTTCTCAGTATGAGGACCACTATGCGGAGCCCTACTTCACTTAGCTTTCACGATCACTTTGACGTCAGAAGGTATCAAAAAGTGTTTACAGACTGCACAGTTCTCGAAAAAAAAAAATCCAAATAAAAGGCACACAGAACCTGTCTTTGAAAGGAAAAGAAAATTACGATTCATTTTCTGTCTTTCGACACCATTCACCCAACAACTGCTACATGCAATTCAAGTTTTTGAACAGGTGTGGGGTGGGGCTGGCTATGGAATTTCGATTGTTATTATCACTAATTACTTTTAAACATGGGTGGGGGGGGACACTGCAAAGTGCAAAGTAAAAAGTCCTGTGCCTGGTTGGGTGTTTGCGTGTGTGTGTGTGTGTGTGTGTGTGTGTGTGTGTATGTGTATGTGTTATTATCATCTTTTTTAGAAAAAAAATCGGACTGCGATAAACGGAATGCCTGCCAACCATCTCGTCTCGCTGGTTTGGTGTTTGACTGACAGCTCCCCTTGTCAGAAAGCCTTCGGCCACATTAGGGTCTCTCTCTGCCTCTCTCTGCCTCTCTCTCGCTCAGTCTTTCTCGCTCTCTTCTCACTCACTCTCTCACTCTCTGCCTCCTCTCTCGCACTCACTCACTCTCTGCCTCTTTAGACAAGGGTTGCGTTGATGAAGGAGCCGCCTCTGACCTCTGCCATCTCAGTGCGCGCGCGGCCTCAGATCGGGACTGTCCTCGCTGCCCTCCTGGTCCCCAGCTTCCGCTGCTGCTCTCACTCCCTCTCCCCTTCTCGGTGAACGTGTGTGCGGTTTGGTTTTGATTTGGAAGTTTGTTATTTTTGTTTCTCCTCCTCTCGATCTCGGTTTTGCTTCGTGTTGTCCGCGTCTGTGGGGGTTCCATTTGTGGGTTTAATCATCTGAGGTCACATCTATTTCCTCGGGACTCGCCTGTTTGGTGGCGATCCTCCACCGGTTAATATGGTGTGTCCCTTTTTTCTTTTGTTGCGAATCTGAGCCTTCTTCTTCCAGCTTCTGTCTTTTGAACTTTGTCCTTCGGTTCTGAAACCATACTTTTACCTGTGGGCAAGAGGCAAATGGAGTGGTTAGTTCCTCCTCCCTCATGCTCTAAATCCTCTTCCTCCTTCGCCTAGTCCACACCGGATCTGAAACCCAGGTCAGGGGGGGCCCACCCTGTGACCACCCCTCAGTGGGAAGCATGGCACCTCTCCCCAGGCGCAGCACCCTTCTGACCCTGCCCTCGTCCCACTATGAACAAAAGCCTGGCAACAAACAAACGGGCAGACACGACCAAAACTAATAAATGGGAAGAAAATGTTCAAAGATGGGTCAAGAAGCCTCTGACCCGGACAGTTGCGGCAAAGACCTCCGTGTGGGCTACCATCGCTTCTGCAGGCCCGAGTTCTTTCTATTTTCCGCTCTGTTTGGCAGCGTGACCTAAATATAGCGCCTCCTCTGCGGAGCCCGCCTGGGGAGCCCGCCTGGGGAGGCAGACCTGCATGCAGGGCTCCTCCACCCAGGACACCCGCAGGTGAGATGGAGCCAGTGAGATGCAGGTGCTGGGAGGAAGCCAGGGGGATAGGGGGGGAGTAGGGGGGCAGCGGCGAAGGATCAGTCCAGCAGCTACCTTTTCAGCAAAGGAAAGGGGGCTCAAAAGTGAAAGCTTCTGAAAGGCGGTGGGATCAAAGGGAAGCGAGACCCGAGGAAGAGCCAGGAGAGGGAGAGAACTTGGTCTTCCACCCTTCTGGTTCCCTTACTTCCTAGGTCTAACCAGCCCCGGCCAGACCTGGCCAGGCTCCTCTCTGGTCACTTCACTTCCTCCCAGGGAGGAGCTAGCAGGCAGGGCCTCCTGGCATCAACTGCTAGAGGGCCCTGGAGAAGGGAGAGAAGGGCAGGTCCCAGCTGCAATTCTGACCTCCCCTCTGAGGCTCGCTGTGAGAGGGGTCCCTCGGCCCCAACCAGGCGGTAAAACTGCTCCAAATTCCCACCAGGGAGATAAGGGTGACAGAAATGGAAGTGACCAGCACCTCCCAGATCCCTCCCCCCCACCCCCCACCCCCGCCTCAATTGTCCCCGACAGCAACCCCCCGAGACTCCTGGGGTCGGCTCCAATCCTCCCTTTGAGATGGCCAGCCCAGGTCCCGGCTTTCTCTCCCATTGCCGCAGTCCCCCAAAGTGCCCCATGAAAAAGCCGAGCAGGAACACACGGCTGAGTTTAATTTGCTTTGAGTTTGCTAATTGAGGGGGAGGACGGTTCATTTCTCCCCGGCGCTCGCCCAAGGCGCGCGTCGGTGCGCTCGGGGCTTGACACGCACACAAAGGCCCCAGGCAGCGTGGGCAGCGAGGCGGACAAAGACCGCCGCCTCGGCCATCCAGGAGAAATCAGCCGGGCCGCGCCTGCTAACGGGCCCCGCACCAACCCGCGAGGCACTCGGCGGTTTTGTCCGAGGGGGACGTCTTAAAACAAAAGCCCTCGACCTCATTGCGCCTCCCAGAAAAAGTGTTACAACTTAATCTGCCCGAAAGCGTTACAGTTCGCGGAGAACTCTGACCCCGCCCTGCGGCTCCACGTACAGTAGCATCAACTGTAGCCCTAAACCCCCTCCCCGCCCCTGGGCCAGCCGGAGCCAGAACCGCCTCGGGATCCTATAGCGGCTCAGGGCTCCTGTCTCTCCCCCAACCCACCCCCCCTCCCCGGCCCCGCACCCCATTCCACCCCAAGAAGCGCCTCTGCACATCTCAGTTTCTCAGATGTAAGGACGCACCCAGGTTGTCAGGCCTTCTCTGATCCCCTCGAGGGGAGTAACTGGAGCTGTCTGTGTAGACAGGGAGGGGGCGACAGAATTTGCCCTTAACCCACACACCTTGATGCAGCCTCCAGCCTCCCACCCCAACACACACACACACACACACACACACACACACACACACATTCCCGACACCCCGCAGAGCTCTCCCTCTTTCTGGATCGCTACGGGGCGGCAGACTCTCTGAGCAAAACTCACAAAAAGTGCAGAAAGGTCCGAACAGGAGTTGCAAGCGGTGCCGGGCAGAAAGAGCGGCTGAGCCTGGCCCTCCAGAGGCAGAGACCCGGCTGCTCTTACAGCTCCAGGGCCCCGCACCTGGAAACACATTCTGAAACATCCGCTCGGAACCAGCTGCCAGACTGGGCACCTAAGGCCCGCTCTGGGTGCCACGCTGCTGTGCCAGCTGCCGGGGTCCAGAGCTCTGGGCCCGGGGTCGCCGTCCTAGTCCCGCTCACCTGAGTTTCTGTGAGGCTGAGACTGTGCGCCAGCTGCTTGCGCTCGGCGCCCACCACGTAGTGGTTCTTCTCGAAGGCGTGTTCCAGCCTCAGAAGCTGGGATGGGGAAAAGGCCGTTCGGATCCGCTTCGGCTTTCGGGCCAGAGCGTTGTGCAAAAGGAAGCTCTCGGGACTTGTGTCGTTCCCTGCAGGGGACACAGCAGAAGTCCCATTAGCTCAGGCCGCCCGGGCAGCGCGCTTCTCCCGAGCCGGGCTGGCAAGGCGAGCGCTTCAGGCCTCCGCGTACCCGCTGGTAGCAGCCCCGTCGGGGCCAACGGGCTGCCCAGGGCAATTGCAGGATCACGAATGCAGGCGCCAGGCCTCAACCACCAGTTTGTACCTGTTCAGCACTCAGAGCCCCTGCGATTCCGAGCCTGGGGCTCCGCCACCGGCGGACTCCACTGCCAGGGTGCCTACTGGAGCCCCGCGCTGAGGAAGGGGCGGCAGAGGCCGCTGGGGATGGGGGCCCAGGACCCAGAGAAAACTGTCTTCTCTGCTTTCTTACCTCTCCGGGAACTTGGGCCCGGGAAGGAGAGGCGGCGGAATTGGGGGGTGGGGGTCGGGGTAGGGGGGCGCTCTGCAGAGTTCCTGGGCACTTATTTTTAAATTGCCTTTCCTCTCCGGGAACGGGCGCTGCAAGGTTGTCTTAGCAGTCGTTCCGGAACCGAAATCTCGCCCAAGAGTGGTTTCGCGCAGAGGTGCGCGAGTTTCTGTCGCTGCCGCCTTCGTGGGCCGGGCAGTCCCGCTGCCCCGCTCCAGAGAACTGGGAGCCGCGAGCAAAGGGATCGAAACCCGGAGGTGCCTGCGCGCCGGCACCCAATGGAACCGCCCTCGACCCGGAAGATCCCGGTCTCCAGGCCCGGCGTGGGGCCCCAGAGCGTGGCCCGCGGAGAATGGGGAAAGGAAGCCCCAAACTTTGCGGGCACGGGCACCGAGTTTGGAGCTCACTCGTTATGAGCGGAAGTGAATTCCCCGCGAAACCCAAAGGAAAACAAAACCAGGCAGGAACGGAGGCAAATCTGAAGCGGGAATAAGGGTGAAAGGTGGTGGTGGGGGGGTTGTTTTGTTTTATCTTAATAGTGGGGTGTACGGGGGGCATTTCCGCGTTCGAGCAGGAAAGCCAAGGGTTAAGCATCGGACAAGCCGCAGAGTATTGATCGGCTGCTGCGGGGCGGACCCAGGTCTCTTCCCGGTTCCGATAGCTAAACTCCCAAGGCGTCCCCTTTTCTGGAGTTTTAACTTTCCTCCCACCCCCACGCAGAGAAGAAAATAAACACGTAGTTTTTGCTGCTGTTGTTGTTTAATAGCAAGGAAATAACACCCAGATCTTCCCCACTGCAGCCCGTCTCCCGGTCCAGTTCATTTTTTTTTCTACAACGACAGCAACAACAAAAAGCAAAAAGCAAAACAAAACCAGACTGAACCTGCCTTCCCGCCGCGGCTGCTCGGCGCCCGGTTTCAGACGCAGACCGTGCGGAGAGGAGCGAGAGCCGCGAGCCCCCGGACGCTTCCACCGGGCGGCTTCGCGCCTCTCCCGGGGCCGCAACACAGGAAAGAAGCCAAAGACTCTGGTCCGAGGACACGAAGGTCCCCTCGCCGCCCAAAGAGGGTCGGACTCCAGGGAAGCGGAGAGTGTGCGGAGGGGGCGCCGAGTGAGCGGCGAACGGGATCCGACGCCTGGGAAGGCGAAGCTGGCAGCCCGCTCCTCCCGCGCGCGCCCCTCCGAGCCGCGACGGGGTGGGCTTCGGGGAGCAGATGCAAAAGCCGGGGGTCCCGCGAGCTCGGAACCTCCTTGGCGACCGGCACGCCGCCCAGATGGTCCCGACCAGCCGCGCCACGCAGAGCACTTGGGGACAAGTTCTCTATCGAGCCGCGTCGCACTGCCCAGGGTCCAGCGGCCCGCAGGCCTGGCCCCCTGCACCCCCCGCCCCCGCCCCACCGCCAGACCGCAGCTGCGGGACCCGGGACCCGGTGCACGCGCGGCCCCCGAGGCCCCTCGGCGCCCCGTTTCCGAACGAGCCAGCGAACTCCCTCGCAGGCCTAGCCGGGCGCGCGTCCCGAGCAGGCCGGGGCAGTGCGGGATGCGGCGCGCCGCAGCCCCGCGACGTGGCACGTACCTTGGAAGCGGTGGCCCAGATATCGGTAGCGGTGGATGAGCCAGGGGTAGAAGGTGGACGGGTCCCGCTGCTGCGAGGCGAAGAGGGGGTGTGGCGAGTGCGAGGAGGGCAAGGGGTGGGCGGCCAGGGCGTGCGGCGGCGGCACCGGGTGCACCGGCACGGCGGGGTTGGGCGGGTGCGAGACCGCCTCGGCGAACACCAAGTCCGGGTTGGAGTAGACGCCCCTGCCGGCGGCGGCGGCGGCGGCGGCCGAGTGGAAGCCGTTGAGGAACGGGTTTATGGGGCTGGAGTTGGCGTAGCTGAGCGCCGCGGGACGGATGGGGTCCTCCGAGCGCGAGGCGGGCAGGGGACTGTCCTTGGCCACCAGCGACTCGATGGTGAAGCAGCGCTTGGGCGCCGGCTGGAACATGGTGCGCCGAGGCGCGGGCGCCCGGGGCTCCCGGCTCCCGGCGACCGCGGCGCGCTGCCTCCGCCGCCCGCTGCCCGCGCCGAGGACCGACGAGAATCGGGGACTTGTGGGGTGGGGGCGGGGTGGGGGGAGGAAAGGAAGAAAGAAAGGAAAGGAGAGGAAAAAGGAAAGGAGGGGGGAGGGGAAGGGAGCGGCGACGCCGAGGAGCCCGAGACTCTTGCACCAAACGCGCCCAACCTGGAGAGAGGGGGAAAAATCCTTCCAGAAGAATTTGCAGGCGTGGATCGGGGTATTTTTTTTTTTGGCGTGATGGCGTGGGGGGGGTGGGGGGATCGGAGTTAGAGGCTGGGAGGAGGGGGGGGAAAGTTTCTCGGGGGAGGCAAAAAAAAAAAAGTTTTCTCTCCTCTGCAAAAGGCGGGCAGGGCGCCCTAAGTCCAAGGACAATCCATGGAAGTGTTCGCTTCTTCACAAGTTGTGCAAACGATTTGTTAGTTCATGAGCCTAATTAGTGCGGGGATCACATAAACAGCTTCCTCCGAAGCCTGGTAAATGGCTTGATGATTGGTCGCTATTACTCGCCCTGAGGTGGAAGGGGGGAGACTCTTTAAAGTGCGTCAGAGGGAGGCGAGCGCCTGGGAACCCGGAGGCCTGGATCCGCGCCGAGAGTGGAACGGAGTCGGCGCCGCCGTCTCGGCCGAGCTTCCCGCCGCCCGCGCGGCCGCCCCGCTCCCCGCCCGCCCGCGCCGCGCGCCCCGTCCCCGCTTCCCGCCGCGCCCGCCGCCGCTTCTCCTCCTCCCTCGCCGCCTCCTCGTCCTTCGGTTTCTTCTTCTCTTCTTCGCCTCCTCCTCCTCCTCCTCTTCCTCTTCTTCCGCCCCCTCCTCCCCCCCTCCTCCTCCTCCTCCTCCTCCTCCTTTTTCCCCACCTCCTCCCCCTCCGCCGCCTCCTCTTCCTCCACCACCACCAACACTCCCTCCAGGACACCCCTGTCCCCTTGGAGTCCCGGCCCCGCGCCGCCTCTGCAGCGGCCCCCCTGGTCCCCAGGCCGGCTACACCTGAGCCGCCAGGACACACAGAAGCGCCGGCTCGCAGATTCCTCGCGCGCAGCCGCCGCCGCCGCAGATCCTCGAGGCCCGACGTCGGGGTTGCTGGGAGCCGCGCGAGGGTAAGCGGGCTGGGCTGGGTCGCGGACAGAACTAACGGAGCCCAGCGGCGCGGCCAGCGGCTTCCGAGGTGAGGAAGGAACCCGGCTGCTGGTGTGGGGGTCCTCCAACCGCGCCAAGCTTGGGGGTCCCAGGGTCCCAGCATTCCCGTGCGTTCGTTTGCAAATTGGCTCCGGAGTCGACAGCCTCTGGCTGGGGCAGGGGGCTTCAACTCCCGTCCACAGGGGCTCTCGCCCTGTGTGGGTGCTCTGCTTCTTCCCCAAAACTGTTTTTTTTTTTCTGTAATATCTGGGGCGGGGGCGGCCGAGGGGGGGAGTTGAGGTCAAGGGAGTAACGGATGTGGTGCAACTATTGTCGTTCGGTTGTCGTTATTACTTTTATTGGTGGTGTCGTCGTCGTTATTATCAGTGCTGTTATTGTTATTATTATTGCTATTATTATTCTGCCATCTGTCGTCCTAGGCGTGGGTTGCTATACAAACCCAGGGCTGGAAACTAGGAACGACAGACAGTTCGCGTCTCCGCTCCCGGACCGTGTCCGCATTTTCAAGCTCGCCTTCGGTTTTGGGATGATTTTAGGGCCGCGTTCCCTCATCCCCATTGGCTCACGCAGCGGCATAATTATGATCACATCCCAGGCTGCTGGCGCTGCTCTCTGTTTATTGGTGGTTAAGGGTCCATTATCTATTCATCAGCCGCCTCTTTTTTCCTGTCTTTTTTTTTCTTTTTGCCAATTACATTCTTCTAAAGTGAAGTACCAGCAGGTATTTTACAGGTTTACAATTAATGATTAAAAAAAAAATCTGATGTCCTTTAAATCTATTACTCTAGGCCCATGTCACTTCTCTTAAAGACCAAGAAATGCCTGTTTAGTGACTAGATTTTGTGAGACACAGGGAAAGTGGGGTGGGGGGAATGTGTCAGGGAAGCGAGTGGTCAAGGCCACCAGGTTTGTTTATTGGGGGAGGGTTCAGGCTTTAGGCCATCCATTCTGATTTCACCTGGCTTTCTGCTCCTGTCCGTTTCCCATCCTCTCTATTTTAAGAATCCGGTTGTCAGGGATTGGGGTACACAAACCCCTTTTTGGAAAGCCCTCCGGATTGGAAGCAAAGTAAGCCTTGTGTTCTGGGCTTGTCTGGAGCCCTGCTTGTCTTAGCTCCCCCCCACCAACCTTCCCGGGGCACACGTTCATATTTGGTCCTTGGGTTTGTGCCCCGCCACAGGAGGCCGTCTGCTCTGGTGCCAGGCACGGCCTTGGCCAGGTTCCTTCCTTCAGGGACTCTCATGGCCTCGCTTTTGTGGGTGTTTTCTTTTTTCCCCAGGCCCCTGGATACGGGCTAGTGACAGAGTTATTGGAATGGGGTGTGCCGGAAGATATTCTTCCCTGAGACCCTGAGACCCAAACCCCCAGTGCCAGACATGGCCAGGTTGCAGAGCTGGCTCTCAGCAGGGCTGGGTGGTCACAGCCCCAGGAAGAGCAGCCCAGGAGGGCCAGTGAGGCCTGAGGCCGCTGGAGAAGCCCAGGTCTTTGGATTGAGCTAGCTGGAGGCAGCGTGGACAGGGCTCAGCCCTTCATTTCCAAGGCCAGCTGGAAATTTGCAACCAACTTTGGACCCCAGATTCTGAAGGCAGAGGACAAGCGACCACCCTGGGGTGGCTCTGTAGGAGAACTGGAGGGCCAGGCTCCCCACTCACCCTCCAAAGTGGGCCTGGAACCTGGGGTATTCACACTGCCCCTCTGGGCGGCTTCATTGCCAGGCTGGTGTTTGAGATCGCAAAGGGGGATGTGAGACTGGATGACCTGGTGGGCAAAAGGGGTCAGTCCACAGAAGCCCCAGTTGGTCCAATGTGTCTCTCCCTCTTTAAAAGCTCTCTGGCTGTGGGCTAGGGAGATGGCTTAAAGGGCTGGTTGGTGTACAGGGTCCCTCACATTGACTCCTGCACCTCCGGGTGCCCCTTACCACGCTCCAGCCCCAGAGCCACTGGGAAGAATGGACCCCCATTCACCCTCCACTGTCCAGCACTGAGCAGGGAGTAGTCCTGGCTACCACCGGATGTGCCCCGCAAACCACAAGCAACAGCAATTCAGAGTGGATCCTTCCCTTTTAAATACTTTTCCTTTTTGGCCAGGATGTCCTGAGGGAGTGAGTGACCCTCCAGGCTAGATTGGTCTCCTGCAGGGACTGGGATGCTTGGGACCCTCGCCCTCCCTGGAGTGCTCCCTTCTCTGGCCTTCCACGGTCCTTCGTGGGCCTGGGGAGAGCCAGGTTTGGCCCACAGGTGGGGCAGCAGGGAGGGTGCCCATCCTCTTGCCAGGCCCCCTGGCCAGGCACGCCCAGGCCCCCAGCCTAGCTCAGCCCTCGCCCCCAGAGAGAGAAGCCCTTGGGGGGGGGGGGTGAGAGAGGAGTCTGGCCTGGTGGATGCCCTGGGAGTGAGATAATCTATGCTAATTCATGCGCCCAGACGAGAGCTAGGAAGGGTTGAGCCGCTAGGCCGCCCTGCATGCTGGGGAATTAACTAGCAGAGTAACTCATTAACCAGATAGGAGGGGGAGCAGCCTGGCCCCTGGGCGCTCTGGTCCCCACTCGGACCTCCAGCCGCCTCCTGCCCCCACTTCTTGGACCACGAGTCTGCCACTCATTTACCTAGTGGCCTTGGGCCCGGCAGAACGTGGCCCTTCTTTGTTCCTTAGCTGCCCTGGAAGGCTGGTGTTCGGTGACGTGCCCGACGGGTGCCACGTAAGGAGGGAGTAAGGAGGGGATTTGTGGATTCCACCTTAGAGCCCCGACACCCCGCCCCGGGAGCCAGGCAGCTGTGGGTGGGGCCGGGCTGCATAGATGCGGGAACCAGCTTCCAGCGGAGGCTGGACTGAGGGAGGCTCTAAACTCCGAAGGAGAGAGATCTTAGCGGGGAGATCTCGGGCGACACTGCAGATCTCTCCCGACCTCCATCTTGGAGTCGGTAAATCTGCCCAGTGCTGCCCAGAGGCCATCGATGGCAGGAGTGGGCTGGTGGGAAGGCTGACCGAACCTTCCACTTCCTGGCTGGCCCAGACACGGAGCTCTGGACAGGGAGGGCAGGTTATACCATGTATACATTATAGCCTATAAAACCTGCCCCTTTTTTAAAAAAATCAGTCCTGGGTGACTTGGATCAAGTTCCCCCACTTTCCCATGCCTCTGTTTTGTCTTCTGTAAAATGGGGATCAGAAACAGTCACTCGGTCCTTTTTGTTCAAGGAGCTTAAGTCCAGCCAAGCGCTCAGTGTTCAGCACATCTTGAGCTACAGGAAAAGTCACCTCTTGTCCACCAGGCTGCTGCTGTTACCTCCTTCCCGACGCGCTGTTTGCGGGGCCAAACAATAAATTGTGCAAATACTCCGTTTTTGCCAGTCTTACACTCCCGCCAGGAACAAGCCCCATCCCTCTTGTTCCAGTCTTCCCAGGGAGATGCTGGGAGCAGAGGCCAAGGAGAGGGAAAAGCCACCAATTGGAAGATATTGTGGGGAGGGGAGCCTCCCATAACCGGCTGTTCATTCACACGCGACCCCCGCCCTTTGGAAAGGCAATGCCTTCTTATTACCGCCCCCCCCCATCGGTCTCTGTGGAAACTGGGGGTCCCTCCTGCGCCTCGGTGGAAAGGAAACATCGGTCTCTTCGGAGTCCTTGGGAGGAGAAAGTCCTGAGCGTCCTGACCTTGGTTAAATATTAGGTCAGGCTTAGGCCAGGGGCTGGTGCGGTCTTGCCCACCCGCGGGCTGAGGCCATACCCAGGTCGCGGCGGTTTCGGATCTGTCCCGCGGGCGGGCCGGAGCCGGTGCTGTGCGCGGGCCAGGCGAGATGCGCGGACGTCGGGGGAAGAGGAGCCCTAACGCGGGTCCCGGGCTTGGGGCTGGGTGAGGCCCCCGGGGCCGGGGAAAGAATTCCTCCGACTCACCGAGATGCCCCGTGACGGGCGTCGGGGAAGGCGGAGGTCGGCGGTGGGGGCCTGGGAGCGATGTAGAAAATAACTACCTTTCAGACTCAGTTCAAATGCTGTCCGGACGGGAAACCCCCTTCTGGCCTCGTCCGCGGAGGCGGCTGGCGGCGGCCCGGACCCCGATCGGCGAGCGCGCAGCGGCGCCTAGTGGCGAGGGCCGGGCGCGGGCGGCCTCTCCGCCGGGTCCCCGAGCCCCGGAGCGCCCGGCCGGCCGGGGAGAGCTGGGGTGGCTCTCTGTCGAAAGATCCCGCCGGGACCGCGATGGGGCCGGGAGAGGAAGTGTCGGGAAGGAGAGGAACGCGGGAAAGCGCGCGTCCCTTCTCCGTCGGCTCCAGCTCTCCCGCTCCAGAGTTCTCCAGCCAGGCTAGAATTGCAGCGCCACTGGGACAGGACGCGGGCACCGAGGGGACATGGAATGGGCAGCGGTTTCTTTCAAAAGGCCAAGATGACCGAGCTGTGCCACGGCCGCCCCCCCGCACAAACTCAGCCACAATTCCGTGATGCCCGGCGCTGGGCGGCCCCGGGTGGGGGATGCGAGGAGCTAGGCTCTGCTGCGAAGTTTTCCCCGCTCCACGCCCCCTCGTGGCGGGCCCAGAAGACCCCGAGATTGGGCTCTCGGTGAGGATTCAGGAGGTGACCAATGATCGCCAGCCCCGTAAGGTGGCCGCTTGGTGGCCTCGGTGACCAGGATGCGCCCCTCATCAGTCCCGGGGCCAGTGGGCCCCTTCGCTGAGCAAGGCAGTGGAATCTGGTCGCTGGCTGGAAATCCGGAGACGGCTGGGGTCCCTGCCCAGTGCGAATCAAAGCCTGGAGGGGACAGAGCCCTGGAAGGAGAGTCTGAACCCGGGTCCTGACTCTGCGCCCTCCACCTCAGGCCGCTGCAGCAAGCCCGGGCGTCTCGGGGTCTCCGCGGACCTTTCAGAGGCAGGAACTCAGCACTGACCCAAGTCGTGCCACACGCAGGACCTGTCCCGCTCCTTGGGCACAAGGAAAGGCATCAGCCGCTCAGCACAGGCTGCCAGCACGGAAAGAGAGCTCCGAAGGCCGGCCTCACTCCTCTTAGCTTGCCTTCAAGTGGCCCCAAGCAAGGGGAGGTGAGGAACTGATCCTGACACAGAGGTGTAGGGACCAGGGCATAGGATGCTCTTTCACTGCACCACTCTGCACCTGGTGAGCTTGTCGAATTATACCCCCAAAGTTGCCCCCAAACTGTGGCCTTCAGTCGCCTTGTGCTTCCTAGGCTGAACAGGGAGACACAGAGACTCCCAGTTTGGAGGCTTGGGGGTTCTGACTTTTAAATTTGAGACTTGGATCCCTAGGATGATTTCTGAAAGTCAATTCTCACCCCCCCCCCCAGTGCCATCCCCATTTCCTGGGTCCTGGGACTTAGAAAGCGGGGAGGGGGGACAAGGGCATCAATGGGAAGGAGACTCCAGGATCTTGCTCTGACAGTTCCAGCTCATCCAGAACCCAGAGGTGAACTCGGGGGAGACTCAAACCAACCATTGCCCTCTTGTACGGAGCATCAGGGGTGCACAGAAAGATGTGGTCGAGCCCAGAATCTCCATGAACCTCACAATTTCTTGTAGAAGGAATCAAGCTACCCATTCCCCAGATGAGATGGCCGGGCTGAGAGAGGTGGCACAAGGCACTGCTAGCCCCTGCTGGCCCCAAGGCCGCCCCGCCTCCTCTGGCCGCGCCAGACACCTGCATCCAAGCCAATGAGAAGAAGCGGCGAAGACCCCCCTTAACCCCACCCCGCCAACTGCCTGGGCCACTTCCTCGAGCACCCCTAGCTCGATGCAGATGTCCCCATACACTGCCTCGACCCCACTGATCCACCTTATCCCGTTCCCCACCCCCACTCTACCCGGCCTCAAGTGCCCCTCCACCACCCCGCCGCCACACACGTTCCTCCTTTTTCCTCTCGGGTCGCCTCCAGCGGACTCGGACTTCGGGTTTGACACGAGCCGGCAGTTGGCACCCTCAGCGTCGTTGCTAGCAAGCGCCTGGGACTACAGGAGCCCTGGGGCTGCGGGGGCGACTCCGGGCGGGCGATCCCGAGTGACCCCGCCGCCTCGGGACGTGCGCACCAGCCAGCACGCGCCCGCGGACGGAAATGTCGCTGGCACGCCCGCCCGGCGGAGGCCGCAAAACCCCGGGCCGCGTGACCTCAGCCTCCAGCCACCTAGGGAACAAGAAGAGCGGACAGACGGGGAGGAGGACGGGGGCAGGAGGGGGCAGGGGCTTCCGAAGGGGCCCTCCAGAGAGGGTTTGTCGCACCGGGGTTCCGCGGAGCTCGCCTCCCAAAGCCTCTGCCCAGGAGACCTTTGTGAATCACCAGCGGCCTCGGCCAGGCTCCGGGCTGGAGCGAGTGGAAAGAGTTGGCTAGTTCGGGGCCCACAGCCGCTACCCACCTTCCCACCCCACCTCCTCCGACACACGCACATTCCTGGGTCCCTGGTGACCCGAAATTGTACTGGCACGCCCTTTGGCGCCCCTCACCCGCCCCCAGAGTGCGCCCAGCTTTCCGCGGCGGCCCCGAGCTGCCTCGGCGTGGTGACCCGCCCTCGGAGGCGGCGGGAGCGGCGGACAGCTGCAGCCGACGGGGACCTGCTGGGACCTGCCCGCGCCCCAAGACCGGCTGGCCTCCGAGACCGCCGCGCCCGGCACTCGGAGTTCCCCGGGCCTCGGCCCCCGGCGGGGGCCCCCGCGCTTAGCCGGACCGCCAACGGCTCGCCCGCGCGCGCTGATCAGCAAAACGTGCCGTCGCAGCGGCGCGGGCGGGGACCTCATTGGTTCAATATTAGCTTTTCATTCCACTCTATTGTGCCCATCTGAGATAATATTGACAGTGAGGTGAGAGTCCGCAGACCGCAGGGCTTGTGGAGCACTCGGCGAAGGGCGCACTCGAAGGCACGAGAACCCGACGCGCAAATAAAGGCACTCGCGCGCCCGCGCGCACAGGGCCGCGGGCCGACGCCGACCCCGCGGCCGGATCGCGGAGGGGGGACGGCGGGGCCTCGAGCCGGGCGCTGTGGAGGGGCGCTGCGCGTTCCCTTCGAAAAGAGACTATGGACTTCGAGGGTGCGCGTCGGTATAGCTCGGGAGGAAAACGAATTCCTATGCGCTATGATTTGGGTTCCCTGTAAAGTTAAGCCAACGCTGGCCACAGTCCCCCCCTTCCAAAGCAGGTCCCGCTTTGAGGGGGTAACGCTCGTTTTTTTCCACCTCCCCCACCCCCAACCCGTTCCCCCAGAAAAGTCAACAACCGCAGCAATTACCATTAAGCTGCCCTGCTTGCAGGTGCGAGGTTAATATCGAATTTCTAACAGTGCTTCTTGCTTTGCTTTGAAGCGGCTCCTTGCAGCCAGTTAGCGGGTTCCTTAACTGTCTTTTGAATCGCGGCTTTCAAGGGCTTCTGGAACTTTCTAGCCCTGCATATAAAGATTCGTTTCATTTTCCAAATCGCCTCTAAATGCCTGGATTGGAAAGTGACACTTTGAGAAGAAGGAAAGTTAAACTCTCAGGACCCGGCGCCAGTGCCGGGTTTGCTGGTGGCCCTGGGCAGGAGGTCCTCGGGTCTAGCGTCGGGTTAGAAAATTTGTGTCTCCCCACTCCCGGCCCCGGAGTCTGACCGCTAATAGATCATCTGGGAACTCCTCTCCCAGATGTGAAGCTGGTCCCTGGAAATCCTTACATCCACCACCAAGTGGGGAGCCAGAAGGGGCAAGGGTGGGCTTATGGTGGTCGCTCCCACATCCCAGAACCGGTTCTGGCTATGTTTCTGGTCTCTGGACCCTATACCCAGTCAGGAGACTCAGCGTTCTGGAAATCAGCGCCTAGGTATTTCAGAAAAGAAAAGTCTGTTAAGTGTGTGTGATCTAAGACACATGCGTGTATATTAGATATTAGCTCTATTACGTACATTATACAGATTAACTGCATCTAATATATCTATAGTTTATTTGTATTATAAAGTAATGGGTGGTTTCATCATATGCTCTTTAACATATATTTAACATCTAATTCCTACAGTACATGATTATATTATTGCTAATTTAACACATTTTATTATATATTACACATTGTACTTATATGTGTTGTATATAGTTATCGCCTTGGATACATACTGCATATATTTTATATGTGAGTATAGACGTAGCAGGGGTGACGGTAAGCTCCTGCAATTCATACTTCGGGTGTCTTAAATGTAATGTTTTCAAGTCCTAATTGAAACCACTTTGACAACAGCTCCGTCTTTATAAGAAATGCCCTGGAGTCCAATTTTGGCTCCAGGGAACAGGCTGGGGTCAATCCACCAGAAGGGACCTCAGGTCGCCTCTGGAAAGTGGTTTTTCAAATGTCCCTTCCCTGGGGACCGAGGGGACGACATGCCGGAGCTGGGCAGCTGCCTCCTGTCCTCGCTTGCATTGTGCTGCGTGTTTCGGTTTGGGGGAAGGCTGCTTAGAGTTGCCTATGGTCCCCAAACTACTGATGTCATGAATTAAAAATGAACTTGGGGCATGGCATGCAGCATATTCCCAGCTGAGGCATCTGGAAGAGAGGTGGGGGCCCTCCCCTCACCCCTCAGTTCAGGGTTCTGGAAGGGAGTCTGTGGGCTCCTAGGGACAGGGAGAGCAAGGGCAGGTCCTAGCGCGCCTGACCCTCTCTCCAGGAGGAGATCCGCGCAGCTCAGGTGGCCCGCTCCCTCCCATCTCTCCACGGGGTATAAGCTCCCTGGTGTAACTTTGCTTAAAAAAATGATTACGGGGAAACTATCAGAAGGTCCAAGGAAATGAAAGTGGGGGTCTGGGGTGGGGGTAGGGGCCCTGTGCCTGGCAACACTTTAAAAGGGAAAGAACCTCGAAGAGTTAGTGCAAGAGGGAGTTAGGTTTGGCTCATCCATTCCTCACCAGAAACCAGACTTGGCCACTGCAATAAATAGGAACCAGGTACTCACAGACCTGGGAGGGAAGTTAGGGGGTGTGGGCCTGGGCGTTGGGGGAGAGAAAGGAAAACCAAGCAAGGGAGACAGAGACCACAAGCGCAACTCGGAAATAGTTACCTGACCCCGCCTTATGAAGCAAAACTGCAACATTTGGTGAAAACCTGACCAAGAAACTTGAGTTCACCCCATCCACCGCCTTCCAGCAAAAACTACAGTTTTGAGTCCCCAAGTGGAACTCCCTCCCTTCATCGGGTCCAATCCCCAGCCTTGCGGAAAGAGTTTCCCAGACAGTCTCCCAGGTATCTGCTAGGACGAGAGGGTACCAGGACCACCCCCCAACCCCCACCTCCTTCATGTTGCTGAAAATAATTCTGACCCTCGGCCCTCTCCAGCCCTGCTCCCTGGGTCAAGGCGGCGTGGAGAGGCGTCTCAACACGCTCAAAAGCCAAGCCTTGCCATGCGCTTCGTGGCAGTGGGTCCAGGTGCCAACTGTGTGGTTGCGGAGCTCCCCGATGGCCTTCAGCACATCTGGCCTATCTGCTGTCTTTTTCCATCCAGATATCAGCTCGCCCGGGGCCTGGTGTGGGACACTTGCTTCTGATTGTGTGGGTGTCTGAGTCCCTGAGTCCTGCCCCTTGCCCTGAGTCCCAGGATCCTGGTGGAAGGGGAGCTTGCTCACGTGTGCACGAACAGGAAAGGGGTTATTTTACGATCCGGTTTTTAGCAAGGCATTTGCACCTGAGATGGTCCTGGTCCTCTTTTATTACTGGTGGCGCCTGTCCCAGATGTTGTGTGGAGTGTTCATGATAAGGGTCTTTCCTCTCTAAGTTCCCAGCAAGCCCCTGAAGTATCTCATTCCCACTTAGCAGATGAGAAGACTGAGACTGAAATGATACTGTTCACCCAAATACACATTCCCATTCTCTGTCTCTGTCTCTCTTTGTCTATCTGTCGTCTCTGTCTCTGTCTATGTATGTGACTGTCTGTCTGTCTGTGTATGTGTCTGTTTGTCTCCCTCCCCTGCCTCTTGGAAAAGAAAGAATTTGGATTCCAACCCAGGACTAGCAACTTCCAATATCACCCCCACCCAATTTCTCACTTCCCATCAAAATGTCCTCCTCCCTCCCCAACCCTGCCTGAGTGCTGAGCCAGTTGTAACCCCTGAGCATTTCCGGGTGTGACCCAAAAAGCAGGGAAAAAAAGACCCCTTCTCCCTACTAAGGAAGTTTAGACCCTCTGGGTAAGGTAAGAGAAAACACTTAATCCCGAGACCACCCCACAAAGCCAACACTTGGAGGGCACAGAACCCCGCCCCCACACGCTCTCCGGAGTATTTCCTTCTAATCCCAAGTTATGGGTTGGCACCGAGAGAGCTTATGTGGTTCACAGGGCGCTTGCTCACACCTCGGTTTAATCACACTTTACTCCCCCAGCTAGGGAGGGTGATATTACCCCAATAGTTCCCCTGTGCCAGTATTACCCCAGGACAGAGACAGACATGGGCTCTGTGAGGTTGAACAATTTGTTCGCTGCCCAGCCAGTTCGCCCAGAGTCCTGGCACTGGTCTGGGCCGCCCATTCCAAGCCTCCCAGCCCGGCAGATACCACATATGGGACCATTTAACCAACAGAATCAGACCTTGCTTTCTCTTGTGAAATGGCTAGGTTGTTTTCTCTCCATGTTAAGTGTTTCTGCAAATATTATTTGGGGACTTGAAACTTTCACTTCTTTGATGCCTCTGGTGCTCTCTCCACTGATGCACCATTCGTGTTGTTGGACCAACAGAGCGATAGGAGTAGATCATCACCAGTGTTCAGAGCTTGTTTCGAGACTGCAGTCTATTGATTTTACCTACGGTTGCCTATTTCCTTCTATTACTATTCGCCTTACCTGCCTCCCTAGAACTTAAGTAATAGATCAAGGATTTCAAAGTATATATGTGTGTATGCTTCATGACTTGAGTATTATCTTTAAATGTTTTCTCTTTGCTAAGATCCAGGAGAAAGGGTAGGAGGAATCCTTTGGCCAAATGGTTCCAAATCCGAAGGGAGATAGGGCCAGGGATGGTGCGGGTTACAGAGCATATGCATCCTGGATCCCATTCCTGGATTCACACACTCCCTCAAGCATTGCTGGGCACAGCCCTGGAGGCCCACCAGGTAGCCCAGGTAGCCCCAGCACCACTGGTCACTCACAGCACTGCATCCTCGGACCCTAGCATTGAACCATAAGCCCCCATAGGCAAGAATCGCCTGTTTTCCTGAACTTTCTAAGCACCTCTTGGAGCTCTCCCCCCTGCAAGAAAAGGGGTAGAGGGGGTTAATCAAGAAATCCCTTTGGGAATGCCCTGCCACAGAGGCAGGGTGGGGTGAAGGGGACAAAATGGGGGTGGTGGGAGGGATGTTGGGACCATTGGTGGTAGAAAACAGGCACTGGTGGAGGGATGGGTAGTCGATTATTGTATGACTGAAACGCAAGCATGAAAATTTGTAAGTCTGTAACTTTATCTCACGGTGATTCACTAATAAAAAATTTTTAATTAAAAAAAATAAAAATCTACAGACTAGAGACTGAACACAATGGCCACTCAACACCTCTATTGCAAACCACAACACCTAATCAGAAAGAGAGAACAAAAGGGAATTCCCTGCCATAGTGGCAGGGTGGGGTGGGGGGAGACGGGTCTGGGGAGGGGGGGAGGGATGTTGGGTTTACGGGTGGTGGAGAATGGGCACTGGTGAAGGGATGGGTTATTGAACTTTGTATGGGGGAAGCATGAGCACAAAGATGTATGGATCTGTAACTGTACCCTCACGATGACTCTCTAATTAAAAATAAACTAATAAAAAAATAAATAAATAAAAAATAAATTAAAAAATAAAAATCCCTTTGGTATTGGTGTTGCAACTTTGTATGCCTAAAACAATTCTATTATGAACAACGTTGTAAATTATGATACCTTAATTTAAAATAATATATATATTTCAAAAGAATCCAGACAAGAAGTGGATTGAGGGGTCTCCCCCCTTGAGGTGGCAGGTGTGGTATGCTAGAACCTGGGGGGCCCTTGGCCAGAGGGGTGCCTTTGCCTGCCCCTGCCCTGTAGCCAGTCTCTTCCTTGTTGTCTGGCCCACCAGGTGGTGTCCTGCCATTCCAGGCGCAGCTTTCTTCTCTCTGTTCCGTGTGTCATTTTTATTAGACCAAAAATGTGTAAAGAAAGGAACCATCACTTAAGTTCTCCCATAGCCAGAAGCCACTGTGGTTAATCATTGGAGGATGTTAGCTTTTGACTTTTGGGAAAGAAAAGAAAATTCGATTCTGTCTTCCCATTTGGGTTCTTGTTGTTCTGGTAAATATGAGGGATGAAAGGGATACTGTGGTTCTGTTGACACGAAGTTTGCCACTGGACACAGACTTGGGTCCCTAGTTTCCCTCTGAGAAAAATTGACAAGGAAGAACTGGGGGGGGCGGGGATTTTCTCAGGTACAGATTTCTTTGGGGGTAGTGACAACACAAATACATACTATTACCACTAGTCATTACACTTATAACCTGTGTATTTTTGCTGTAAGTTTACAGACCTCAATAAAAAAGCAAGGGACCTTAGATAAATATTATAACAGAAAAATAAATTGGAGAAGCAGCTGAAAAGCAAGTAGTTGGGACAGAAAAGAGCATGATGGGGGCCAGAGAGCTGGTACAGGGGTTAAGGTGTCTTGTGTTGCATACACGCATGGCACATGGCCAACCTTGGTTCAATCCACCCCACCACACAGTCTCCCAGGACTGCCATGTATAGACCTGGAGGCCCCCCCACGCACCACCAAGTATCCTAGTTAATCTCTAGCACTTCTGGGCTGAACAGCATGGCACCTTTGGGCCCTTGCTTTATAAGAAGGACACCAGATGTCTAATCAAAGGCATTTCCCTGCACCCCTTTGCAGATCTAGACTGGTGATCCAAGTGAGCTAGTGCTTAAAGGGATCATTACAAAATTCCTGCTGGAGTTACATATCTACCAGCCTCTCTTCTTTGATACAGTTACCCACCAGCTTCCCCTGGTGACACTGTGTTTTCTGCTCGAATTGGGAATGTCTTAGAGCCTAACAAGACTCTGTATTTGAGTAGGAAAGGGTAAGCTCGTACTCTGTTTGAGCAAGAAAAGTTTCTTAATCACTGTCTGCAACTCAGAATGTTGTCGCTCTTCCAAACAATGTTATAAACAGCAATCAAGCTTCCAAGTTTCTCCTCCCCACCCCAAAGCTATTAAATGCCAGCTCAGAAAAGATAGAACTCATAAGCCTGGTCAGAACACGAGTGCATGGAGTTAGAGTGGCTCTGTGCCATGAAACCAATGGGAGAAAGCAGCATTCTTCCCCCTTCCCCTCGGTGCTGTGGCCGTGAGTCATGTGGTTGTGGGGTTCACATGTCCTTCCTGGGCTCATCTCATACTCAGTGGCTACAGTGTTCTTCGGGGCCACTGCAGTGCTCACACATGTGCCTGCTGAGGGTTGCTGGCGGCCAACATGCTTGTACATCTTTTGCTGTGGTGTGCGCATGCACACATACAAACACACACACACACACACACACACACACACACACCACCACCACCACCACCACCACCACATACTCTCTGCATGCCATGCAGAACATCCCTGCTGCAGTGCGAGGTCCCAGACCACAGTGCCTGGGGGGGGGCGGGGACTGGGGAGTGTGTGTGTGCTGTGTGTGTGTATGAGAGAGAGAGAGAGAGAGAGAGAGAGAGAGAGAGAGAGACGCATGATGAGCACAGGGACAAAACTGGTCTTGAGCTTGCATGGTAGGTACTTTTAGCCACTGAGTATCCCAGGGTCCTAACAAGATATTCTTGTTTATTGGGCCACACTCAGTTGTGCTCAGGGCTTACTCCTGGCTCTTGGCTCAGTGCTCACTCCTGGAGAGAGCTGGGGGGACTGTATGCAATGCCAAGGATCGAACCCAAGCTGGCCACGTGTAAGACAAGCACCTTCCCCACTTCACTATTTTTCGCCTGATAATTTTTATTATTTTTTTTTGGAGAGGGGCTACACCTCTCAAGGATTACTCCTGGCTCTTCACTCAGGGATCACTCCTGGTGGAGTGGGTGAGACCATATAGGGTGCTAAGGGAATGAACTCAAGTTGGGGTGCAAGGCCAGTCCCCAACCAACTGTACTATCCCACTGGCCCCAGGTTACTTGCTTGTTTTCAACCAGATGTTCATTCTAACTTTATTGACTTGTTTCTCCTCTTCTCCCTCCCCTCCCCTCCCCTTCATCTCACCCTTTCCTCCCTTCTCCTCCCCTTCATTTCTTTCCCCCTGATTTCCTTCCTCTCCTCTCCCCTCTTCTCCCTCCCCTCCCCTTTCCTCCCCTTTCCTTCCCTTCCATTCCCCTCCCATCTCTTCCTCTCTCATCCTCTTCCCTTCCCTCTTCTTCCCTCTTCTTCCCTTCATTGTTATTGTGTTGTTGTGTTGCAATGACTGGGGGTCATCCCACAGATGTCTGGCTGCAGTATTCGCGCATTTAGCAATGGAGCTGGCTGAGTGGGGGTGGGGTGGGGTAGGGTGGCCACACAGCAGGCTGCAGAGCCTGCACACTTGTCCCTGGTGCCTTGGAGGTTCTACTTCACTAGCTGCGGTGCTCACACTCACTCTGGTTTCTTGTTCACCAGGGGCAACTTCAACTCACATGTACTCTCTGAGGTTTCACTTTTTGCTCCCACCCTTTCTAGAAGTGCATGCTGGAGGGTTGCACCCCTTTTCTTGTGCCATCCACACACACGGTGCAAGGAGGTATGAAATCACTTGCTGCGCTGAGAATCACAGATGGCAGAGTGGCCAGTATCTCATTTGGTGCCTATGGTAGCGCTGGGGGTTGAGCTCAATCCCTTGCCCGTGCAAGGATGCTTTCAAAGCTGCTGAGCCACTCATATATGTTTATACATGCATATGTGTACCTGAGCCAGTAATACATGTTTATATGTAAGTGTGCATGCCTATTTATCAGGTTCTATTTAGTAATCAGGGTGTAAGAATTCAAAGCATTTTATCCTGCCCCATGAAACTCACCATCTGGGGGGGGCGGGGAGGCTGCTGTGTTCATGAACAAGTGCAATAAAATCCTCTTGGTGCTGTGATAGAGGTTGTCCTAAAGAAGCGAAACAAAATAGTAGAAGTGAGTGCTAGTTGGGAGAAACAAACCTTAAAATGAGCAGCTGATAGGAGAAGGGACTGGTTGAAGACCTGTGGAGAGAGTGCCAGTGACCATGGTGCATTTAGAGGCCCCCCGATCTGATGATCTGATTCCACCCTAAAACCTTTGTGGCTTCAACACAAGCTTTGTGGCTTGACTTTTCTCCATCATAATTGAAGCTGTTTGATTTTGTTTTTTAACCTTCATTTTAATGTGAAAGGAATAGAGATGGGCATTGTTTGCAGTGTTGAAGAAAAAGGAAAGGAAGTTTAGAGATCTTGTCATCCTGGAAGAAGGATTATCAAGGGGCTGGAGCGATAGCACAACAGGTAGGGTGTTTGCCTTGCACGCAGCCGACCCAGGTTTGATTTCCAGCATCCCATATGTTCCCCCAAGCAACACCTATAGTAATTCCTGAGTGCAGAGCCAAGAGTAAGCCCTGAGCATTGCCGGGTGTGACGCAAAAGAAAAAAAAAATTATTATCAAGAGAGTTTGCCTGAGAAGTGAGAGGATCTGGCGAAAACCCCCAAACTGGGGCAGAAAGCAAAGGTTACTTCTCCACACCAGCCACCAGGTGGCGAAACTGGCTCTGGGCAGCTTGGTTGCTGTCCAGAAAGCATGTGGATTAGAAGGCCTTGTGGTCTCCAATGTGTGGAACAAATGTCTATTGCATTTGAAGATTCATTTATTCATTCAGACAGAATTGAGAAGTTCCCCAGTTAAAGGACAATTGACCTGCAGTTAACAGGGCTAAGAGATTTGGTAAATTACAATCCTTTCCCTCCAAGACTAGTTGGGGAAATAGAGAACTATTATTTAATGTGTTAAGTGTCCAGACACAAAAAATCTGTTTTTTCCATCCTCCTGCTCAGGAAAAGGCTGTTGAAGCTATATTAAATGACACAAGGCAAGAAAATATGTCCTGTGTTTCTTCCCAAGAAATTCCTGTGGGTGGAGGAAGACTGATAGACCAACAGATTCTTTTTCTTTTTAATTTTTTTTTATTGAATCACCATGAATTACACAGCTACGGAGTTGTTCATGATTGAGTTTCAGGCAGACAACGCTCCAAGGCCCATCCCTTCACAGTGTCCACCTCTCTTGACCGATGTCCTGCTTCTCTCCCACAGCCCAGGCTGCCTCTGTGGCAGACATTCTTTTCCTTTTTCCTTTTAGGCACTGTAGTTTACAGCACAGTTACTGAAGGGGTATCATGCATGTCATTGACTTCCCTTCAGCACCCAGTCTTCATTCAGAGTGACCACTTCCCTCTCTCATTGTCATAGTGGCCCCTTCCCTCACCTATCTCTTGCCTCCACAGTCAAAAGCTTCCCACTAAGGACCAGTTCTCCACCATTCTTCCTTTCTATTGCCTTTGGGCATTTAGTTATTCCCCTACTACTAACAGATCTTTAGGGAAAATAAGAAGGTATTTTTAGTAGGCAGCAAAAAAATAGCACGCTAGGATATGAGTAACTGAACACAGGCAGGTGAGAATAGTGAGCAAAGGACAAAAAAAGAACACCCATTTATTAAGTTGTATATGTGTCAAGTACTAGACATGAAGGGTCACCTTTAATCATCATCAAACAGCCCTTAAAGGGCACAGATCCCTACTTTGAGGTTTTGAACACTGGGACTCAGAGCAGTTAATTCAATTCTCCAACACACACACACACACACACACATACACACACACACACACACATACACACACACACACACACACACCATGAGGATTCAAACTCTTGTCTCTTTGACTCCAAAGCTCTGTCGCAGAACAGAGCTTTGGAGTCAAAGCTTCTCCTCGGGACAGGGGTTACTCCTGGCTCATGCACTCAAGAATTACTCCTGGCGGTGCTCAGGGGAACATATGGGATGCTGGGAATTGAATCTGGGTCAGCTGCATGTAAGGCAAAACACCCTACCCACTGTGCTATTGCTCCAATTCCCTGGTCTGATTTCTTGAGGGTGAATTCATTCTACACCCCTTCACATTGCACTTTGATGAATAGACACTATTTTGGGCTTAGAAACATGGCACTGAGGAAAACAAACCAAATTCCACTGCATGGAACTGACATTTCTCAGCTGTCTGCTGACATGAATAAAGAGACTTATCAGCCGATGAAGGGAGAAAGCTTCAAGCTAATGTCCATCACTGTTCAGAATCTTGAAAACTTGGAAACAACTTAAATGCCTCTTCATGGGGGATTGATGGAAAAATGGTGATGCTTCCATACCACAAACAATGTAGTTACTGAAAATATGGGAGGTGCTATCTATTCACAGACCACGACAAGGTCTCCAAGACCTGTTAAGGGTCAAAAAGGCCGTTTCAAAACAATAACTTAATAGGATCTCATTCATGTTTAAATAAATAGTACTTAAGTTTGTGTGTTTATTTGTATAGTATCTCCAAGTCTACATAGACATTAGGTATATTCATAACATAGAGTTACACATAAACACTTAGCTGTCAACTCAGAAAGAAAAGTTTGAGAAAGCTCTGCAGCTGACAACTGGACTACTATTAGCTGTGTGCAGGGGCCTGGTTGATGGTGTGGCTCAAGAACTTTTACTGACTACAGTATCTACTTCCTGACTGTTTCATTTCTGACCAAGAGAAAGCATTCATGTGTGGTTAGTGTCATTAAACAAGGAGATACATGCATTGGGTACAATTGAGTTATAGCAATATGATTATGGACGACAATTGTTACTCTTTTAATCTCCTTTAATGTTATTTTAATGTGTCTATAGAGAGATATATACAGAGATGAGATGATGCCAAAACATAAAAGGTGGAATTAAAATACGGTGTCCTGGCTTGGAAATCTTGCCTCTCCCCACCGCACCTGCAGTTTATAGTAAAAGCTTTTTTTTTTTTTAAGAGCATCATGGGATGTTGGAGAGAAATCCTTGATCTCCCAGTTCTGAGGCACATGTAATTATTTCACAGTTAAGTAGCCTCAAGGATCTTTGCAATAGATATGACTTCATTATGAGAGCATCACGCCTCTCCCAGAAGTAATTGGGCTTTGGCGAGAGCCAGTGCGAGGGTTCTGGTATGTGATGGGTGGCTCCCAGACCAAGCCAAGTGCATTGAACTGAATTGGTCTTAGCTTTGGCTATTCTCTGAAAATCCACTCCCACCTCCTGCCCTGCTCCCTTCTGTTGGTCCTCTCTGTGACCTTGGGCTCTGCTGCTTCTGAGTCTTTGCTGCTTCTGAGTCTCCAGTGAGGGGAGTTGGGCTCTGTGCCCGATAGCATCATTTCTTGTAAACTTCTGATTCGATGGTGCAAGTTGTTACAAGAGGCAGCCACATTATTTCACCTGTAGCTGTTGTGATTTCAAGTGTGTGTGTGTGTGTGTATGTGTGTCTGTGTGTTACAAACAGCTAAGTGAGTTTTCTGACCTTATGGAGTTCCTGGTAGAGTCTTAGGGCTGCTGCTGCTTCTGCTGCTGCAACTGTTTTGAAGGGCTCGGAACAGAGACATGGAGATGTGCTCTGGGTGGAAATCTCTCACCTCTGTGTAGCCTGGGGTGTCCAATCTTCCCCCACCCCCCAGTGCGGGATGACTACAGGACTAGAGAACAGTTGAGTATGGTAGTAGGGTGAGAAAAGGTATCAAGGTGTGGCCAGGGAGAGCTTAAGGTCAGGATGAGCTCCGGGAGTGCTGGAGATGGGATCTGGGTGCTTACAGGCAGTCCTGTGACTCAGCAAACATTTGGTGAACACTTGCTGTGTACCAGGCACATTGCTGCACTGTGCGAGCAGGTGCTTATCAAAGCCTTTCTGTCCCAGGCTCTCCTTGTGGCAAGGTCCCCTCCCTGAGAGCATCCTCACATCCCTGCCCTCCGGGCACACTTGCTCGGGAACCTCCTGAGCCCCCCCCCCCCCCGTCCCCCATCCTTCTTCCTGTCTATGGGAATGCAACTCCCTCACTCAGAGGGTGAGCCTGAAGATCGAATGAGGTCCAGGGTGGGAATTACCCGTTGGACTATATAACTAATTGGGTCATTAGAAAGCTCTTTGGAACACCACCGGTCTTGGACACATCAGAACAATGCACCGTCTGTTTTCTCCCCCGATTTAGCATGAGGTGTACTGATGGCGGGGCTCAATCGGGCAGCCAGAAGGAGCCCTGGCCCTGCTGAGCCCTCACGCAGCTGAGGGGCCCTTCCAGACCCGCCTCCCAGGAGAGTTTCCATGGATACTGACCAGCAGCCCCTACAGTAGGGATGGAGAAACTCCATCGTTGCTGCGGGATCAGACCTGGCCCCACTAAAATCCATGAAACCAAAGCCTTGTTACGTGGGTCCCTCCCAGGCGAAGGGGCCTGTTCCCTAGCCCTTCTGGGTGTTCACGAGCTTTTATGGGGGTAAGCCCTTGCTTGGTCCACAATCTGCTCAGCCGGAAGAAGACACCATTGGGGACCCGAGTGCCTCTGGTTGCGCAGACCACCTGGGGCAAGTCCCCTCACTCCTCTGAGCACAGACGTGCTTGGCATCTAACTCTAAACGGGACACCGGATTGCTTAAGAACAGCCAAAGGGAGAGGAGAAGAAAGACTCCCTCCCTCCCTCGTACCTCACTTCTCAGCCCCCTGAAACAAGGCTCCTCATCCAAGTGTGAGAAGTGCTTGGCGTAAAACGTGCATGACAAAGATCCGTTCTCCGGAACTCACTCTGTCGGTGTCCTCTGCCTCTGTGGCCACCTCAGCAGCAGACTGGCACTGACTGGGCACCATCTCTGCAGAGTAAACTGCCTGAAGTAACATGTTGGCATCAGAGATTGCCCTCCCACCCTTGTTACGTTGACTCTTATCATGCCATTGAAAACAGTTCGGAGAGTGCCGAGTGGAAAGAATATTTGGTCGTGGGGCCGGAGTGAGCTCAGCCGGGCGAGTGTGGGTCTGGCATTTCCAGGTCTGAGTCTGTCTGATCCAGAACAACACAGAGCCCGCCCCCCTCCCCACCCCCAGTCCCGGTTCTGTGGCCCTGGTGGCCCTCGGGAGCTCAACCCTCAGGCTCCCAGCCTGGGAAAGACCCAGAGGTTAAATAAACCAGTACTTGGTGTCCTCTAAAACAGGCTGAGTGATGTCGCTCTTTGAGTGTGGCATGACCATACCTCTTTCTTTTTTTAAAAAAAAATGGCTTGTGTCTTCCCAGTTTTTCAACTAGAACGACTTTTATTTTTTAACCTTAAAATAGCGCTTGACAAAGTTTAAAGCCATCATGCGTTGCTTTTGATAAAGCTCCACTCCTCCCCACCTCCCACCCCAGTTTGTCATTCTAACGAATTATCACATACCGAAGGTTTCCATGTTTATGCTGGTGAAATTATTCATTCCCCTCCCTAATTGAATTCGAAGCTTTATCTCTTTTCAAGGGAAGTCTTTCACCTCAAAATATGGAATTGTTCTACTTGGGTTTTCTAGGTTTGGGTTTTTGTTTGTTTGGGGGTTTGTTTGTTGCTGGTTTTATTTTTTTTTTTGCAACTTTTAATTTTTTTAAAAAAGTTAGCATCTTTAAATATATCTGGAATCTCTTCCAGTGAATGCAACATGAGGTGGAAATCCACTTTCCAGCTACCCCACCCACCCCACAATGGATAAGGAATTACTCCAGTCCCATTAATCTGCCCTTTCCCCACACATAGAAAATACTCTTTCTCACACACTAAGTCCTTATATATACATTTTATTCCCTTAACCAATTTCTGAATTCTACTTATTCATTTATCTATTTGATATTCCTAACACATTATCAGACTGCTTAATTACTCCGACTTTGTAATATATCTAAAAATCCAGCAAGGAAAAAACCTCTCTCTTTTTTTTTACTTTTATAAAAATTATGTTTTCATGCATTTATTCTCCTAGTAATTTAGAACCAATTTACTTCTTCTTTTCTTTAAAAGCTTTTGTTGAAATGGCATAACATTTATGAATTAATTTAGCAGACAATTGAAATCTTCTTAATATTTTCTACCTCAGGTAGAAAATCAGCAATTTTCTCTTTTTAGATTATTTGCTGTACTTCAATATTTGCTTCTAGAGAGATCTTGGATATTACTAATAAATTAGTCACTGGCTTTTTAGTTTTATAGGTGAGTTATATTTTTTGTTTTATCTTGCCATAGTAGACAAAATAATTTTCCATTTTATATTTTTGACTTACTATTTAATTTATATGAGAAAAGTTTTCAGTGGGAATTCTTAAAGGCATCTTTCTTACTTCTATTAGTTGATTCTCTTAAATTTTCCTTTTAATAATGGAAGGTAGAATAAAACATATCTATCAGATAAAAATGAAAATTTATAGATGAAAAAATGGACGTTTAAAAACTACTATTCAAAAGTAGTCAATTTTAACATTTTGATGAATGTCATTCACAATGCACATATTTATATACACATATATACTAAAAATTAATATCATGATATATGAAACATTATTTATGTGCCCACTTAAGGAAGCAAGTATATTTATATGTCTGAGATTAAGTAGACACGCAATACATATATAAATATGCAGTTGTTCAAATAGCATCATAATATGCATGATGTTTTCTAATCTACTTTTCCTGCTTGATAAAATATCATAAACATTTTCCACACTGATTTTTCTATAATTGTTTTAACAGCTATATTCAATGTCTGATTTATTTAAGGAATCCCCTAATTTCAAGTTTTTAGATTGAGTTCATTTTAAATACTATAGATCTATAGCAAACATCTTATGACTAAATTTTTGTGTTGGACCACAACCAGTGGTGCTCAGGGGTTATTCCTGGCTCTGTGCTCAGGGTCACTCCTGATGGTGCTCACGAGGACCAGATGCAGTGCCAGCGTTCAAACTGGAATTGGCCACATGGGAGTGCCTTAATCCCCCATATTTCCTTTTCAGCCCCCTTGTTGATTTCTTGAATAGCAATTTTGAGAAGTGGAATTTTGGGGTCCTAAGGCCTATAGAAATCAAAGCTTCAGGATGAGGTGACAAAGTGCCTTGCCTTGACACATTTTCCATAGCTAGTTCTTCACCTCACTCTGCCTTCGGTTAGACCCGAGGAATGGTGCCGGCTGCATTGCTCACAGCCGCATTACTCATGCTGCAGCATTTTCCTGCCATGGTCCATTCACCGTAGCTTGGGCTGTGCCCCGGTTCCTGGAAGTAAGCCCAAGCATTACACGAGGAGCAGCTTCAAGTGACGGTGGGGAACCTCGGCTATTATTTGGGTTTTTTTTTGTTTGTTTGTTTGTTTGTTTTTTGCTTTTTGGGTCACACCTGGCGATGCACAGGGGTTTCTCCTGGCTCTGCACTCAGGAATTACCCCCGGCAGTGCTCAGGGGACCATATGGGATGCTGGGATTTGAACCCGGGTCGGCCGCGTGCAAGGCAAACGCCCTACCCGCTGTGCTATCTCTCCAGCCCCGATCCTCGACTTTTAATTCCTTCTAAAGCCGAAATAAAATCATTAATGGGGTCAAGATTTTTTTTTCCTGAAATTTAAAAAATTTAATTCAAGAACCGTAATTTACAAAGCAGATTGATAGTTGAGTTTTAGGCATATAATATTTCAACCCCCACCCCACCGCCAGCATCAGCTTCCCTCCACCAGTGCTCCCATACTCCATCCCACCCATGTGGGGAAGGAGGGTTGGGATTTTGGTCATACGGATGATGTGGAAGATGGTATAGCTGTATATACAAAGCACAACTCTGAAAGCGTGAGATCCAAATTGCAACCACTGAATTCTGTCAAGCAGACAAGATTCTTTGCGCATTGTAGCAAGAAGGTGGCCAGAGAAAATTTATGGAACATGCTTTCTTCAGCCATCTCTGCTCGCAAGGAGCAGACAATTCATAGTGCTTAAAAGAAAAGAAAGATTCTCTTCCCCTGTCTTTTTGTTTTAATCCGTGAAAAAGGTGTCCTGTTTCTCCCTGTCAGGTGTTCTCTTGGCAGGTAGCTCCTGATTCCGAAACCCTGCTTGCACGGGGCCAGGCAGCCCAGACTATGGACACATCTGCATTGACAAGTCGCAACTTAGATCCTTCTATGGCGTTTCTGCTCTTTTCAAAAATGTTAATAAAAACTTAATGTGGAAAAAAAAACAGCTTTTTCCAAATATGTGTACCCATGAGCCCGAGGCAACTCATACTTTCTTATAAAATAAAGTAGGTCACTCACATCAATCATATTGTCTTAGCACATTTTTTCCAAATTAGGAATTCTCCATCCATCATACCACGTTATGGCATCCCTTCTCCAAACATTTCCTTTTAATATGCTCTTTAACATGATAAGCAAATCTAATAGAATACATTAGTGTCACTTTTCCCTGATGGAGTGCTTCCTCCTGTTGCGATTACACTGAGTTCAGGGAGACGTTTTCTCCCAGCTCACCCTGGAACGGCGATTGCCCGTTGAAAATATGACAGTGAGCCCAAAGCTGCCAGCGCTACATTTGGGTGTCAGTCTTCCGATCTCAGCACTCCTCTCTCGCCTCTCTACCTGTCATCTACACGAACAGCTCAGAAGTTGAGTCTGTCTCACAGCAAAAATAATAGACACAGATGCTGTATGCGAGAGGGGTGTTTCGATTTAGCCTGTGGATTCGGTAGGGTTACATATGTACACAGACTATCCTGAGAGATCAAAGGCTTGTCCTGGGCTTCATTTTTTTTTTTTTCAAACCACGTTGCTTGCAGAAGATTTCCAAATCTCCTGGATCATGCCTGGCTTCATGTGTGTGAGAATCTCCTAATACCAGTTACCATCCTTGTGCAAGTGAGTTTGGACCCCAGGCAAGAGGCTCCCTCTGTTTACCGTGCACGGGAGATCAACAGTTTTGGCATTTTTGTAGATCTGACATTTACCTGGCAAAACCAGGGCATTTGTTTCCACTCAGGTCTCTGAGTTCTCAGACTCATGTGTTCGTTGTTAGCACTTGAGTTCCTCTGGATGCAAGTTTTGGAATAAATCACTTGGGGAAAGTTCGAATGGGAGAAGTTTGCAGGGTGCCCAGGAATTCTGCTGTTTCAAGCATTTGGCCACCCAACAGAAAAAAAACATCTGAATGCAAGAGAGAAAGTTCAGTCTGCCCATTGCGTATTGGGTTCACGGGACATTTAGTCTGGACACGTGGGGTCCTGCAGTCACTGGTTTCAACCGTCCACCTGGAAGTTAGTCTAATCACTTCTCCCCGGGGCCTTGGGGAAAGGCAAGATCAGTTCTAAACTCTGATCAAGCAGCGCTTCCTTAGATCACCACGTTACTGACCAGTCATGACTCAAGAATGGATCTACTGAAAAAATCAACTCATTTAGCACAAAAATTCAGCATGTCTCCTTCTCTTATGGTGCTTGGACATCAGGCGTGGTACACGTAATACAGAAGGAGAGGGGCTGGGGAGATAGAAAAGGGGTGAGGTGTTTGACTCACACACGGTTGACCCTGGTCACTCCCCAGCACTGCGTCGGGTGGGTCCCCTGAACCCTGCCAGGAGTGATCCCTGAGCACAGGGTAAGAGTCAGCCCTGAGTACTGCCAGGTAGCCTTGAGGGAAAAACAATACTCAACGAGTTCAGAGATGGGAGAGACCCTTCCCAGGTGGCATGGGGAGTCATTTTGAACCAGGTGCTGGGGGTGAATAGACGTTGAATCTGCACAGATGAGGAAAGAGCCATAGGCCAGAGTGGGACAGTGTGCAGACAGTGGGGGAGTGGCCCACAGTTTAGAACCAGTGGGATACAGGTGGCCAAGAGAGGCGACGGAGAAGAAAATAAAGTGGCATAGCCTTCAGGAAGTGTTCCCCACGTTTCCACATTTTCCATTTGTTGATTAACATTTGGAGACACCACTACTGCCCACTGGTTCCCTGGACACTGGGGGAACACCACCAGGGAGCACTCCCCAAAGGCCAAGCAAGACTCCAGGTGCACTGGCAAATGCATTCACTGGGTCTCTGAATGTTTCTTGAGCAACTACTATGTGCCTTTCCATCACACTATGTCCTGGGGGCAAAGCGTGTTCAGACAGATGAGGGTATACTAACTTTCCGGAGAGAAAGACCCAAAAAGTGAACAAAAGTCATTTCAGTTCTCAAAGAAGCAAAGGAAATAAGTGATGTGGCAGGCCGGAGGGTGGCAGGCCCGGTGGGCCTGCAAGCAGAGGTGGGGATGGAACCAGCTCATAGAGGTGGAGAAACACACACAAGTGGAGGGAGGGCGCAGGGAGCGAGCAGGAGTCGACTGGGACTCGGGTGAGTGGAAAGTTCCTGCAGGTTTGCAGCCAGGGAGTGACCAGGCTCCCAGCACTGGGCTTCCCGCTCTAAAGCCAACATCTGCTCTAACCCCGCCATCACCATCTTTCCCTGCAAAGCCCAAACAAGTGCTCAGAGTGCATCGGCTTTTATTTTTTCAGCAATCTTTGTACCCAAACCACCGTAGCATTTTTAATAACAAACTGGCAAGGAGTCAGACATCTGTACTTGAAAAAAAACAGCCCAAGCCAAGTATTTCTAAATGTTTTATATTTACTTGTAACATTAGAATAACCATGAGGTTGCTTTTTGCATAATCGGAACCAGTCTCATTAGGGTTCCGCAAATCTCGTCCTCCGTGGGCTGGGGGGTGGTTTTCATTAAGGCAGTGACATTGATCTGACAGGAGTGAATCTCTCCTTGAACATTTGTGGAAGAAAGGGGGGAAAAGTTGAGAGGAGTCCAGGCAAGCTAGAGAAACGGGAACTCTGCGAAGATAACCATCGGTTTGACATTAGGGAGCCACATGGAGACAGCCCTGCTGGGCCGCTCTGGGAAAGTCACTGAACCTCTCTGAGCTTCCATTACTCATAGGCAAATGGGGATGCATCTACTCCGTGGAGCAGTGGCGAGGTCTAAATGCAACTGCCAAGGGAAAGGAGCTTCGGCCCAGATTATTTTCTGATCCTCTTCCTCCAAAACTCATATTTCACATGTAGCTTATTTCCCCCATTGATTCATCGTTTTTATTTGTTTATTTTTAGTAGGGTTGCATTTTTTTTTAATTTGTCCAGTGAAAACATAGGATGGGCTGGGGAGATCGCAAAGCAGGTAAGGCACTTGCCTTACGACTTTGGTTTGATCCCTGGCATCCTCGATGGTCACCTGAGCCCTACCAGGAGTGATCCCTGAACACAGTCTGGAGGAAACCCTGGGCACAGTTGGGTGTGACCCTAAAAGCACAGGATACCCAGTGAAAGTTGGACTTGAGATAAGCAACAAAAAAATGTTCAATAGAAACCACATCCCCATGTACTACTTAGCACATTCTCAACAAGCTAGTATTTGCTGTATACCCGATAAACCCAGGATTTATCTAGCAATCCTGGGTGTTTGGGTGGCTGGGCGGAGTTCTCAGCAGTATTTAGGGGGCTTTTCTGGGGTCTGTGCGCAGATGCGTGAGGGACCGTGTGGTGCCAGGAATTGAGCTGGGTTTAACTGCAGGCAATGCCAAAGTTTTAGCCCCAGTACGATCTCTCCAGCCCTGGCATCCTGTATTTTATCTGAAAACCCTATTTTAAGGGTTTGATGGACCTACCGAGAAGAAAGAGAGTTTTTCTGACAGTCCCGTCTTGGAATTCTAGCCAGGCATCTATGTCAGCTATAAACGACCAAGAAGCGACTGCGTCTTTCCCCCTCACTGTGTCCCCAGCGTCCAGCAGAGAATCTAGCAAGCAGTGGTGGCTTTGTGAGGCCACTGAAGTAGCAGCTAAATCCCCTAAGATTATACCTTTGATCGACCGGAGAAGCAGAGCCGTTTCAAAGACCTTGTCGATCAAGCCATTCCCTTCCCAAGCAAGGTCAGACAGAGACCCGCTGACCCCACAGCCCCCCCACCTCCCGCCAAGCTGACCCAGATCAGAAAGGAAGGTTTCCTGCAAAGCTGAAGCTGAGTGGGGTGCCCTGACCCCAAGACCCCCTCCTAGCTGCCTCCAGCACGGCACAGACTGTAAGAACCTCCACTAGTTTCATAGTTCATCTCGTTCATGGCCGACGAAGATGAAAGTTCTAGGTTGCTCTCCCCGTCCCTTCTGGGAAGCAGGACACACTGGGGTGGGTGTCAGGGGAAGGGTGGGGGGGTGGTCAGGCTAAGAGGGGCCCCCATGGCAGGGGTGACCCAGGCTGGACATTGTTTTCTCCCAGGCAGCCTGGGTGCAAAAGGCAAGTGTGAGTGTCACGGGAACCCGGACGGGGCAGGAGAAGCAGCCAGCTCTTCGTTCCCGCTAGTTCACTCTCCAAGACTTCTGAATGTGTTTTGAATTTTCTCTCAATTAAGATAATCATAAAAGGTTAAGATATTTCAACAGAACTCCACCTGATCCCAGGGCTTGATTTGTATGCTTAATTAGTTCCCGCACATATGGTTCGGAGTGTCTTATGAAAACAGGGTAATGACTCGAGGTATATTTGGGTATGAGATGGAACGATGTTCAGGGGGACATTCAGACCCATCTCAAAGGCCCCAACCTGCCCTTGATCTGTGCAAAAAGCTTTTTTGCCTGACATCTGTTTCAAAGAGATATCAAAAACTTTCCAGGGGCCTCATGATAAAACAAAACTCCATACGGAGATAGATATCAGGCGCTCAAATACTTCGGATTCAGCATGGCCTAAGGAATGTGTGGTCTCTGAGTGGAACGGTGGTGGGCGGGAGTAGGGGTGCGGGGGGTGGGGGGTGGAGGGGCTCAGGCGAACTTGTCGGTGAGGGTTTGGGAGCCCAGAGAGAGTGTGGGGCCTTGGCACAAGATGAAGACGGAGCAGCTGGGTCACAAATGTCCCCGGGCCCTTTGTTCTTTGTGGGTTTTGGGTCCCTGATAATAAATCAGGTGCTCCTGTGTGCGGCATATTTGGGTCACCCCAAGTCTCCCCCCACCACCACCACCACCTTCTGCCCTGCACCCCTCATAGGGAGACATTTCTGGAGCCTGGCCCAGGGAGACTGAGGCATTGCTCTGGCTCTCCTGCCCCTCACCTGCACCCCGAGTGAAGGGGAAGGAGAGATAGCTACTCTTCACACACAGTGCTCCCCCTTCCACACACCCAGTGCCCCAGAGCTGGGTCCTTTTCTACTTGAGCCTTTGGACCGAGCTTGGGCAGTAGCTGTCCCCATTAGACACCATCTTCCAGGAGGCGATCAGCCCACAGGTTTGGCTTCAGTGAACCATCACACCCCCCTCATTCATGCATTCATTCATTCATTCACCCATCTATCGCCCGCCGTTTTCATCAACATCTATCAAACATCTCTGTGTGGGGCTTTGAGGGTGGGTCTGTGACGGGGAGTGCACCTGTAGGAGTGGCCTCTGGGAGACGCATGTCCCCAACAGAAGGCATGGCCAGGATGATGTGATATTTTTTTTTTTTTTTGCTTTTTGGGTCACACCCAGCAATGCTTAGGGGTTACTCCTGGCTTTGCACTCAGGAATTACTCCTGGCAGTGCTTGGGGGACCATATGGGATGCCGGGGATTGAACCCGGGTTGGCCGCGTGCAAGGAAAACGCCCTCCCCGCTGTGCTATCGCTCTGGCCCCGATGTGATTTTTTTTTTCTCTCTCCCTCTTTTTTCTTTTTTTGTCTTTGTTTTGAGGTTTGGGGCCACAGCTGCCATGCTCAGCTTGCTCCTGGCTCTGTACTCAGGGATTGCTCCTGGCCCCAGGGCCACATATGGTGCTAGGGTCGGTCCTACGTAAGGCAAATGCCTCCCCCCCATACTGTCCCTCTGGTCGAGGAAGGCGTGTTTGAGAGAGGCAGAGACACTCAATACCAGAGCCCTGAGGGGAGAGGTCATGTCAGCCCACTAACGAGGGGCAGTGAGGACCCCGGGGGGTTGGGCTCGGAAAGGTGGGACCCCCACTTGGACGGGGGTAGCTGGGTGACATGCACTCCCGGCGGAGAGGACAGCGTGAAAGGGAAGTGCTGGCTGGCTTCTAGGCGCCCATGTCGCAGCAACCAACGCAGCCTTCACACCCTTGCTTCCATTCTCACAGAGAACACCCCAGCACACAGAGGTGACATGCCTTTGGCCTCAAGAATCCCCAAGCTTCTCACAGCTCTCGGACACTGACACCTGGATTCCGACTCAAGCTTCAGCTTCCCAGATCCACATGAGGCTGGTAAGTTCGGGAACGATCAGATGGCTGAGGGTCTTAGCCTAAATCTGGAGGAGGCTGCTTTTCCTCCATAGTCTGGGGGGGGCTTGAGCAGGGCTGGACGATGGGTGGGTGGGTGCAGCTCTGAGCAGGACAAGCCAGAGCAGGAAGAGGCTGAAAGCAGGAGGAGGAAGCGTAAGCCGTGCCCAGGCCTCAGCCGTCAGAGACCAACAGAGCCAGAGGAGAAAGGAGCACGGAAATGCAAGAAAGGGGAGCCGGCGGCCAGCCTAGCGTGTCCTAAGAAGGGGCTCCAGGAACACCACCACCGAGCGCCTGCGCCAAATCCTCCAGAAGGAGTCACTCGGCAGCAGTGGCAACTACGGGTCACAGCGACTTCGCGGCTGTTTGCTCTTATCACCTTCATTCTTTTGTTGTTTGGGTCAAACCGATGATGCTCAGGGATTACTCCTAGCTCTGTACTCAGGAATTACTCCTGGCAGTGCTCAGGACCATATGGGATGCTGGGAATCAAACCTGGGTCACTGAGTGTTCTTAAATGGCTACAGAATAGTCCAAATCAAGACTGTATGGAAATTTATCAAACCAAGCTACTGTTGTTCATTTCACTCTTTCCCAGTGAGCCTCTTATTACACAAAGAAGGAAGGACATTTTCCTACATGCCATCCTGCATACGTGCCCTCTTTCCCCTGTCTCACTGTCCCCAGGCCCATCCATACTCAGGCCTGGCTCTTCCAAGGCGTCTACTCCGTAAAAGGACTCTCTTACCTGCATCCCATTCTTTGGCTTCAGCCCACGGATCTGTCCTTCGAATGCCATTTGTCTTGTTTTGCAGATGCATTTCTTGCCCTATTGCTTTACTATCTCCTACAGTGGCTTCTAGCCACAGCCCTATATCTGGGCAGCCCAGGCCCCCGCCAGAGTCCCCTTGTCGCCAAGTCCTGCTGATGTCACCCATGATCACTACAGAGGAATGTGAAGTGCCGGTCAGCCCACAGGGCCTTGATGGGAGGCGCAGCCTCTTCCCCCAGACTCTGACAAATTGCAAAAATGCTCAGGATTCCACAGAAACATCTTGAATCCCTGCAGGCTGGGAATGCCCCGATGGGACGTGCTCACTTTCCAGGGGTTCAGGTGACAAGGAACTGGAACACATTTATTTCTCCCCCTCCCGCTGCTGCATACTTGGCTCTGAAAGACCCAGAGACCAGCCTGGGGTTGGGGGATGGGAGTGGGGGGGTGAGTAGGAAGGTAACAACTCCCAGGAGTATTGTCTTGGAGCCTGGGCCCCCCATGTGGAGTTCAGATGCATCTCTGTGAGACTCAGCCCACCTGGTCTGGGTAGTGTGATGTGTGCCACCATGGGGGCCCCCAGTTTGGGGAGTGTTTCTGGGGGGGGGGAAACCTTCTGAGGCAGCACAATCTGGCCACCTCTGACTGACTGATGGGCACAGGACACCAGACCGTAGGGAAAGTTGGTGACTTCCATGAGACCCAGCACGTTTCCACATGCGCCTCATCGCCCTTAGACTCTTCACAGTCTCCCCTGCCGAGTCGTGCCCCACCAGAGCAGCTGCCACGGGGGCTGAGAAGGCGCCGGCGTCAAGTCTAAGGCTGACCAGAGTGATGGGGATGGAGAGGCCTCGAGACTCAGCCTGGCTCCAGCCAACAGGTGCAGACAGACGATGAGAGGAAGAGGCTGCCGGAAGGGAGGAGCGGAGTCACCCAGATAGCCAGACAGCTTGTGTACTGCCCTGGGTCATCCAGACCCCCAAAGGGGTGGCCATTATGTCTTGGACATGGTGGATTTTTTTTAATGACCTAATTTCAATGTTTTAATTTATTTTTTACTTTAATGAATCACTGTGAGTTACAGTTACAGATTTACAAACTTTCATGATTGTGTTCCAGTCAAACAATATTCAAGTACCCATCCCTCCACCAGTGCCCATTCTCCACCCATAATGTTCCCAGCATCCCTCCCCTTAACCCCACTCCTTCCCACCCCCTGCCTCTGTGGCAGGCACATTCCCTCTTACTCTCTCTGTCCTTTTGGGTGTTATGGTTTGCAATACAGATATCAAGCGGCCATCATGTTTGGTCCATAGTCTTGTTTTTCAGCACGCATCTCCCATTCTGAGAGATCCCTCCAACCATCATTTACTTAGAACTCCTCTCTCCTTTTCTCTCAGCTACCTTTTCTCTCAGCACATGAGATTAGCTTCCAAACTGTGGGGCAATCCTCCTGACCCTTATTTCTACTGTGACATGGTGGATTTGATTCCCCTGAATTTTTTTTAAGTGTGTAGTCTAATAAAAATAGCATTTTACAACTTTTTTATTGTTCAGGGTGGGGAAGCAGCTACATCTGGCAATGCTCAGGGCTTACTTCTGACTCTGCACTCAGGGATCAGTCCTGGCACACTTGGGGGCCCACATGGGGTGCCAGGGATCGAACCTGGGTTGGCTGCATGCAAGGCCAATGCCCTACTTCTGTACTATCTCTCCAGCCACAGTTGACAACATTTTGTCAGGCCGAAATAATGTTCTGATGGAAGAAGCCCCTTTCTCACCTGCATGGGGCACTGTGTGCCCGCTCACCACCTGGAGAGAACTGCCTATCTTGGGGAATCTGCTTCCCAAGCAGAAAGGGATGGAAGAGTGGTGGTCTCATTCTAGCCCCAAACCCCGACTGCCCTAATGAACCAAGATCTGGGAAAGTGGCAGCAGAAACAGCTTCCCACAAATCCACAAAGTGGAGACACACAGTCTTCTCTCTGTATCCTTTGGTTCTTTCCTGACACTTTTCCCACGTCTGCAGATTCTGCAAAGTCCTAATATCTTCCCCGAGGGTCTCCTGTCGGACTGGAGAGATAGTACAGAGCTTCAGGCTCTTGCCTTGCAAGCAGCCTACCCCAGTTCAGTTCCACGGCACTGCATGTGGTCCCCTAAGCATTGTCAGAAGTGACCCCTGAGCACAGACCCAGGAGCACTGCTGGGCGTGACCCCCAAAATAATCTAAAGTTTACTTCATATTAAGTAGTTTTGTAGAATCTAGCTTCTATTGCTTGCAAAGAAAAGTTTCATTTTTATTTTTTTGGTTTTGGACTACAGAGTCTGCTCCCAACTCAGTGCTTGTGGCTGCTCCCAGGTGGTGCTCAGGGGTCACGTGGCACCAGGGACTGAACCCCTGAACTTTGCAAATATGGCCTCCATCCCTTTAAGCCAATTTTCCTGCCCTCAGCTAACTGAGTGTTAATCCAATCATTTGGATTAAGTTTAACTGTACAGGGGAAATAACAGTAATAATAACAGTGGCTTAAACAAGATTGTTCTAAAGAAATGAAAGTGGAAGTACATGTATCACTTGTATCACTTGTCTTCCCATTGGTCTTCGATTTGCTCGGGCGGGTGCCAGTAACGTCTCCATTTGTCCCTGTCCCGTGCTAGAGTAGTCCAATGATATCTGCTCGCTCCAGGAACAGGAAGAGCCTCAAACCATTCATTCACAGTTTTGTTTTGTTTTGTTTTTTGCTGTTTGGGTCACACCCGGCGATGCACAGGGATCACTCCTGGCTCATGCACTCAGGAATTACTCCTGGTGGTGCTCAGGGGACCATATGGGATGCTGGGATTCGAACCCAGGTCAGCTGCGTGCAAGGCAAACGCCCTACCCGCTGTGCTATATCACTCCAGCCCCTCATTCACAGTTTTGACGAAGAAGTCTGACCATCTCGTTGGTGGGTGGCTACGCGGTCTTCTGACATTCCGTGGAATCCGGAAGTACATGTACATTACAGAACTAATTTGTTCTATATACATGAAGAGTCTCACACCTCCCTTTTCTTTGTTATCCCAGGCCGAGGTGGCTGCTGGAGCTCCGGGAATCTTGACACAATCCAGACCGCAGAGCAAGGGGTAGAGGAAGGTCATGTTCTTTCCCTTTAAGGGCACTTCGAGTTACTCTTCCCCTTGAGTCTCATTGACCAGCACTCAGCCACCTTGTCACAGTGAGCTGCAAGGGAGTCTGGGAACTGGAGGCAATCCACTCACGACGGATTCTGTCAAAGGACAGAAATCAGGATATGGACATGGAAGTAAATGGCAAGTCTTAGATGTAACACTCTGTGGCATATAATCCAGAAAACACAAATTAAATCAGAAAAGATCTTTATTTTTCTATCAAAATGGAAATCCCTGTAATGATGCCGATGGTGTCCTGCACTGATGCCCAAGTGTCAGTTTCCTGAACTTCGGAGAACTCGACGATGTGCATTCAAAATCAGCTGTGCTTTCCCCGGCTTCCTTACAACCTCACTCCCAGTCCTTACTTCCACTCCTTGAAGCCCCACTAAGGAAATTGCCCTCCTTGTGCTCATAGGTGCAAAAACATGCATTGTGGTGATTAAAAGTTGGAAACAGCACAACAGCCAAAAATCAAGCCAGAGACAGAGAAGTGGGGGAAGTGAACGCATGACTTGGCAGGCGGGTGACGGTGCCCTGTACACTGACGCAATACTTTCCAGCATCGTCTATAAATCACAGTTGAAAGGACAGAACCCAGGTACGCTTAGCCTCCCACACGAGTAAACACAACAGGGATGGTGTTTCCTGTGGCGCCTCATGTGTTCGGGGAGACACTTCAAACAGCGCAGTGGGGGTGGCTAAGAAGAGAAGAGAAGCGGAATTCAAAGTCACACAGATGAATGTCCTCTAGGCTCTTTCCTTTCTTGGGGAGGCGGCTGGGGGAGCGCATGACTCTGGGACTGAGCTGCTTCGCATTCAAACCCTGCTCTGCTGTTCTCCTCCGGGCTTACGCCTGGCTCTGCACTCAGGAGTCACTCCTGGCGGGGCTCAGGGGATGCTGGGGATTGAACCTGGGTTGGCTGCATGCAAGGCAAATGCCCTTTCCAGTGTACTATCGCTCCGACCCCCCCCCACACACACTGTTCTCCGGACAGCCTGCCTATGGGCCCATGACCTGAGTGCTGGGTTTTAGAGTTGAGCAAACCCACATAAGGCACTTGTACCACACCTATGTCGGAGGGACCCCTGAGGGTCACTTACTGGAAACAATCTCTTCCTCCTGCTCCAAGTCCTCAAAGCCCAAGTGGTTGCTGAGAGCGATGCATGAGGAAGGTTGCTGATGGCTGGACTGTCTCGCTGAGGCCTAAGATGGTGGACAAGAATATAAGGAAAGAGGGGCTGGAGTGATAGCACAGCGGGTAGGGTGTTTGCCTTGCACGCGGCTGAACTGAGTTCGATTCCCAGCATCCCATATGGTCCCCTGAGCATCGCCAGGGGTGATTCCTGAGTGCAGAGCCAGGAGTAACCCCTGTGCACCGCCAGGTGTGACCCAAAAAGAGAAAAAAAGAATATAAGGAAAGAGGCTACATTTCACTGTTTTCAGAGTTTTCTCCAACTCCGGTGTTTTGTTTCATTTGGCCCATACACACCCAGTGATGCTCAGAGCTTATTCCCAGCTCTGTGCTCAGATGTGCTCTCACTCACCAGGTGGGGGGGGGGGCTATATGTGGTGCCTAGGATTGATTGAACCCGGGTTGGCAGAATGTACAGTAAGCACCTTAACCCCTGTACTGCCTCTCAGGCCTCCAACTCAATGGTTTTTATTTTATTGTTATGTTTCAATAATAAATCAACCTGTAGTTTTTTTGGGGGGCAGCAGTCCTCAGGGGACCAAATGCAATCCCAGGGTTCGATTCATGATCACGGATGCAGCTGCATGCGAGGCAAGTGCCTTAACCCCTGGACTGTCTCTCCGGCCCCCTCTCAGTGTTCTTGAAACCTTGGGCCAAAGTCAGTGCGTGAGTCTTGAAGAACAAGCAGCGTTTTTAAAATGCAGACTAGAAACGGTCCAAGTGTGAGCCAGAACAAAGAATGCTTCTTGGGTGTGAAGTGGAGAGGAAAAGTGGTGGATTTCTTACCGAGGGTCACCGTCCAGGTGACCTGTGGGCACTCTGGCCAGGTGTCACCTGGACTCATGGGCTGAGTTTGCTGTGCCCACTAAGGCCCATCCTGGCCCAGTGGCACAGACAGGTCTACCTGTGCCGGGGACAAAAATGATGGGTGCCCACCTAACCACGCTCCCCACCCTCCCTGCCAAGGTGGTGCCCTGCATCCTTGGTGCCAGCACAGGTGGGAGCCAAGGGCTTGGCCCAGTACAGAGGGCACAGAAACGTGCCACCGACAGGGTGCGAGGCAGGAGGTGGCTCTGAGTGAGAGACAGACAGTCCCTGTGCAGAAGGCATCAAGATCAAGGGGTGGCAGCCCAGGGATGGCTCAGTACACGAATGGCTGCCCTAACCATAATGCCCATAAGTAGAGAGAGAGTAAGAGGGAAACTGTCTGCCATAGGGGCAGGGGGTGGCTTTGGGTTGGGGGGGCGGGGAATGGGGACATTGGTGGTGGAAAATGTGCACTGTTGGAGGAATGGGTTTCCGATCATTGTTCGACTGAAACTCAAACATGAAAGCTTTGTAAGTGTTGCTCACGGTGATTTGATTTTAAAAAAAAATTAGAAGAAAACAAAAAGATCTAGGGGTGGTAGCTGCCAGAGATGGAGGGAGATTCTGTTCCTGGCTCCTGGCAGGGGCCAGGCGCACGGGCACTCCTGGACCCGTCTGCACTCATCTGTCTTCACCAGGCACCCCCCCCCCCATTTCCACGTCCCACCCGGTTTTGGCGAGGCATGACAAGCGCTAGCCAGGGCTCTAGAATGCAGGACCCTTGCACGCAGGGGACATAGGTCCATTTGAGAGCCCTGCAGCCTCTCAGGACCTGCCATTGCCTGAGCTGGCCGGCAGAAAGGTTTGAGTCATTGTGAACTCGGGGGCTTTAGTTTCAGGAATTATTGCGGGCATACCCACCAACTCGTTTGTGCAGGGAGGGAGGGGCTCCCAAGCAGTGCTCGAGAGACCCAGGGACCTCCTGGCAAGTCTTGCTCAAACTGGACCTTGGGTTCAAAACAAAAACCCAAGGGTGCAAGCAGCTGGGGCCCAGTAGAAACACACCCAGAAATTCTCAGGGGACCCTGCAAGGCCCAGGGAATAGAACCTGGGTCAGGTGTGTGCACCCTCGCTGCTCTCCCGCCCCCCACCCTGTCTCCCCTCACCTCATTTTATACTTGAAAACACTAGAGAGGTTTCCACACTTACTCGGCCTACTGTCCCCTTTTTAGAAAAAAAAAAAAGAGTCCGTGTCCCCTGAAAATCTCTCTTCTTTAAGGGAGTGAACAGATAGCACAGCCAGTTGCACCCCAGACTATGACTGTTCCCCACTGTTCCAGCAGCCCCTTGGGGGGCAGTATCCCCCATTTTGGTAAAATCCGTGCTCGAGAAACTCACTTGTATTTTTTTTTTGGCTCTTTGGGTCATACCCGGTGATGCACAGGGATTACTCCTGGCTCTGCACTCAGGAATTACTCCTGGTGGTGCTCAGGGGACCATATGGGATGCTGGGAATCGAACCTGGGTCAGCCGCGTACAAGGCAAATGCCCTACCCGCTGTGCTGTCGCTCCAACCCCAAAACTCACTTGTCTTTAAGGTATCAGTGCCTACATGGGATGCTGGGGATTGAATCCAGGTCGGCTGCGTGCAAGGCAAATGCCCTCCACGCTGTATTAGTGCTCAGGCCCTCCAGTCCCTGTTCTAATGGCGTTAGCTCATGTAGACCTCGATGCAAGCTTAAGACCACGGTGCTAATCTAACTCGATTTGACATGGGAGGAAACTGAAGCAGGGAGACCTTCTCTAGCTTGCTCAAGTTTGCACCTCTGTTCAACCCGGGCTTGACTTGAATTTATAATTCTCAGGGGCACAAACACCATCTTAGTGCTGTGCCGCGGGGGTTCCTCATACACACTTGACTGGCTCATTTGTCCCTGCCTGGGTTCCAAAATGCTGCTGTGAGACCCTCCCCTCCTTGTGACCCACTTCCCCAATCCTGACTTTCCCCAGCCCCACCCCCTCAAAAAGGGGGCTCCTTCAATCTATTCAGTTACATTCTCCCACCCTGCAAAAAAAAAATCTGGAACATTCCAGAAAACCACTTTCATAGTACAAACACTTTTTCCACAAATTCTGTTTGGTCAACAAATCCCTTCAAAGGGGTGTCATTTGAGATCTGTTTAAAAAAAAGAAAAATACTCATTATTTGGGACCTCACTATTTCAATATTTGTGATCTTTTCCAGAGACCATACAGGGCTCCAGTATGAAGCGGTCAGCAAACTTTTCCTCGCCAGCAATTACAGATCCAGAGTGTCAACAAGATTGTAGAAGGTGTGTTTAAATCAAGTGTCTTCAAGTCTCCTCCAAGGTGACAGGCGCCCCCAGGAGAGTCTGGGGACTGCGAGACAAGAGCCCGATGGACGCTTACCCCTCCCACCACCGGCCCCCTCATGCTCGCTTTTGGATTCACCAACTCGGGTCCTCTTCTCTTCTTCCATGGCAGGACTGGATTCTGCTACTTGGCAGGGGAGCTCATTAGCGAGTGTCCCCTGTCAGCCTGGGGGACACTGAAGGTCAAGTCCAGGGACAGTGATAGCAGGAAAGGGCTCTGGAAGGAACTTCTTCTACCTGTCTGTCTTCTATCTGTCATTCTTCCCCCAGGAAAGTGTCACCTCACCTAAAAGTCTGTAGACCAGGGTAATAGCCCATTCCCAATCCGGAAAAGCTAACAGGCTGCCTCTGTTGTTTCTTCTCTTCTTTCCATTTTAGTTTTAATTGGGGGGGAGGGGTAAGTCCTCACCAGCAGTGCTCAGAGGACCCAGGACTCACATCCCAGTGATACTTGTCCAGCCAGCCCTAACGGCTCTGTGCTTGGCCCTGGCTGTGCAATGCTGTTTAGGCCCAGCAACGCTGTCAACCTCTGGACTAGATCCCAGAGTACTCAGAAGGCCAGGAGGTGCCAGGAATCAATCCAGGGCCTCGTGTATTCCTGCCCTTTCATCTCTCTCCCAGGACTGGCCACCCTGATCTAAGGCATTGCCTGTGGTCTAGCAACTGAGAGAGGTCGGAGAGCCTTGGGGAGGAGAGGGGAGTCTGCCAATTCTGGAGTTTTCCAAAATGAAACCTTCCACTTCTTTCTAGATTCTCAGGCCCTAGACTGAAATGTTATAGGGTTAGGTTGCCCAACCCTATCCCAGTTTAGAAATTATTTATAAATTGTTTCGGAGTTTAAACAAAAACAGATTTCGGTGTTCTGCAGCTTTTAAGGGCATATATATATATATATATATATATATATATATATATATATATATTATTGAATTACCATGAGATACAGTTACAAGCTTTCATGTTTGAGTTTCAATCATACAATGATCAAGCACCCATCCCTCCACCAGTGCACATTCTCCACCACCAATGTCCCCAGTAAACTCTCCCCCTATCCAGCCCTCCTTCTGCCTTCATGGTGGACAATTTCCCCCATACTCTCTCTCTACTTTGGGGCATTATGGTTTGCAATACAGATATTGAGAGGTTATCACGTTTGGTCCTTTATCTACTTTCTGCACACATCTCCCATCCCAAGTGATTCCTCCAACCATCATTGGCTGAGTGATCCCTTCTCTATTCCAGCTGCCTTCTTCCCCAGCTCATGAGATAGGCTTCCAACTACGGGGCAATATTCCTGGCCTTTGTGTGTACTGTCCTTGGGTATCAGTCTCATGTTATTTTATATTCCACAAATGAGTGCAGTCTTAAGGGCACACTTTTACTCAGTCTGCAAAGGTGCTGTGAGCAGTGAGAGCAGAGCCCCAGCATAATAATACAGAGATGTATGACCCCATGATCTCAGCTTTTACCAGCTTCTCCAGGTAGATGCAGAGAGTCCTAGTTGGGGGAAATATAGAGCAACTACAGGACTGGCTTTCTTGCTGGCTTTCAATCTGACCTCCTTCTGGGTTCCTATTTATACTGCCACAAAAATGAATCATGTGGCTGGAAGGCATAATAAACCACTTTCAAATCATGCCCTCATTCCAGTCTGTTGGTAGATGCTTCCAGAGAGCTGTGTTGAGAAGATGATAGAGGGTTGGCGGGAAAGAAGGCTGGGATCGATTAGTAATGTCTGCTGCGGACACAGGAAGGAAGACAATGACACACTTACTCCTCCTCTATTTGCCACTCCAGCCACAGACATCTGGAGTTTCCTTTGATTGTATGTGTTCATGATTCCTCTCGCCTTCCCCACAGTCAATCTTCAGTTGCTTGTAGGACAGAACCATCAGCTTCAGAGGAACTGAGACCTGCACAGGCCAGCTGTTCCCGAGACCAGAAATCAGATGTAAAGCGTTTTTCCCCAGGAGTGCTGAGCTGAATCCACAGGACACAAAGCCTGGCCCATGTGGAGATGGCCCCCTCCAGGAGTCCCCTCCCAAGAGACCAGGCAGGATCTGGCCTCTGCACAAAGGAATACTGACAAAAAGGAAAACACCGTATGAAAAAGCGGGCTGCAGAGACCTGCAGGGAACATGGGTCTCCCTGTCCATAAGGCAGAAATAAGTGGCTTGTCATATGTGACCACATATGTCTGGGGCCTGCTCCCAGCACTCCAAGTTGAATGAGGGTGATCCCACGTCCATTCCTCTCTTTGGGGCACTGAGCCTAGAGATATTCTCTGTTCTGAACTCAGGTCTCCCCTTTGCAAGGCAGAAGCCTGGATCTCACCACCTGGCCGTAACTGGTCAGTCCCAACATCACGATTCACTGGTTCTCATTCCCGAGATGTCTGCCTAAGAGTGGGTGGGTGCAAGTGCACGTGTGTGTGTGTGTGTGTGTGTGTGTGTGAGTGTGTGTACTCGCCTTTCTGAGCTGGGAAAAATCCATATTCTCTCTCTTCTGACCGAATTAATCAAATAAATCTTCTGTAAGGAGCTGCTAAATGAGTCACAGATGGCTCTGCCCTTTTACAGGTTGCAGAAAGCACCCGTTACAGTTCTTTTAATTTATCAGAGAAAGAAAAAAAAAGGATGCCCCAGTGCACCCCTTCCCGCTCGCAATAATAATCAGAACCAGCCTATTTTCCAAGGGTCCGAGACTCATTTTCAAAAAATGTGTCTCAATAGATGGAACAGCGGGGAGACTATTTTGCCAAGTTCCAACCTCCAGCTCAGCAAAGGTGCCCTGGCTGGGGAGAGTGTTTATAAAACCACATTTAATAAAAGAGAGTGTTCTATTAAGTATGTTTGCGAGTGTATTTAAGCATATGGTTTCCATATCAGGCGTAAAGATGGCAAACACATGCTTTACCTTCTTCCCAACCTTTCCGAGAGACGTCCCAGCTCGGGGGTGGTGAGATGGGAGGCTTGGTTTTGCTTTTTACAATCCTGACTCTCAGGGAACTGCACGGAGGGAAGCTGAGGACACAGAGGAAGACTGCTTTGTCTACTGCTGTCATTAGTCCCAGGAACTTGCCTTGCTGACTTCCTTCAACTGCCCGGCAGCCGGCTGGCCTCCTCCAAGTCGTGGGGGCTGGCCGAGTTACATGTGTGAATCGATTTCAGCTGCAAAGAACTTGAGCTCCTGGATTTTGACTTTGAACCTTCAGGGAAAGTCATTGCTTTGAGTAGGGCTTTGAGTCCAGGAGTCCCTGGGGAAGGCCGGTGAACCATCCGCGTCAGCATCCATCCCCCTTGATCCGCTTCTGGTACTGGGCTTGGATACGGGGAACTTCATCTATTTCCTTGAAGTCAGAGTCTCTGAACTATGGCCCTGTAGGCTTTGGAGACCCTAGAAAGTCAGTTTAGAAAGACCTTCACAGCCCTAAAACCATCTGAACCACACCCCCACTCTCCACACTCATTCTGAGACCATTCAGGAAGGTGAGATGCCAAAGGGGTATCTTTTTTTTTCCCCTATTGATGTAATTAGCCTAAAGAATTTGCTTTGCTTTGCTTTGCTTTGCCGACTTCAACGTGTGAATCAATTGGGGGGGTTGGGGGAGGGCGTGCATCTGCAAGGAGGCCGCCCTGCCCACCCCCACCAACCCTACCAGATTTGCCCGAGTTATAAATCTACTGGTACCATTTCTTTTTCGTCACTTGCCTAATCCTGTGCCCTTCGTTTCATGTGCTATAATTATTAACATCTGCTTGCTGCGCCCGGCCCGCTCCGAATCTGCAAAGGCAGTTTTCAGGCCAGAACAATGGTGACAGCTGTTTCATTTAGCCCCGGGCCAGCACTTCCTGTTCAGTCTACAGCTGCCCTCCTGTGTCCAATTTCTGTTTCGGGGGTTTTGTGTTTTGTTTTCTGGGTCCCACACCCCCACCCCCTCCTTTCATCTGACCTTGCTCTAGGTTTAAGGCAAAGTTCTAACGCCGCACCAAGAGCTAGTGTTTCGAGCACATATGCTTATTCGATTGGGCGAGCCAACTGAGGAGAGAGCCAGGGTCGTCTCCGGTGGTGAGGGTGGCAGAGGGTAGGTGGCAGAGGGTGGGGTTGACCACCAGGGACCCGGGAACCAGGCGCCAAGGACATGCCTGGGTCCTCAACTTGGGAAGCCAGCAGATGTCTCTGGAACTTAGAAATGGCAAAACAGACGGAACTCACCTGTCCCCTGCCCTGGGGTCATCGGCAGAGCTGACTGGTAAAGGGTCACCCAAATACCCCACTGAAGGACCCGTGATTCTGGGAGCCCACCCACATGCTGGGTGGATGGTGGGCAAGCTCACCAGGTGGGAACTTGTTTAGAGACCATAGTTTTCTCACGGAATCTCCAGCCGTGCCTACAGATCTTGTCTAACTGGCACTGTCAGGGCTGAGGAACGGGGTGAGGAGGTGGCTCAGGTGACACCGTCCAAGAAACCAGCTTTGCGGGGGTCCCCGGAGTAGGCAAGGCTATGTGCACAGGTGGACGGAGATGCAGATGACCCGACCCTACCCTCTGCCCCCGTCCCATCCCATCCGATCTTGGGGGTCCCTGGGTCAACTGGCTGGCAGATGTCAAGCTACTCTTTGAGACCCCACCCCAAGAATTGGACTAGAGATCTCAGATTTGTGTGTTCTCTGGGTTCCGTGGAGACTGCCAGGGAGAGCGAAGCCAGCCCCTCCGTCCCAAACACACATGGATAGAGATCTTATCAGGATGTGTGAGTGTTGGGTGGGGGAGTGGGCTGGGGGCGAATCCATGGCTGTGCCCTTTGTTGGATCTTAGGGGGCAAGGGTCAGCGCAGAGCCAGGTGCTGTATGACCACGCCCCCAGCCCTTCCTTCCTGCACAAAGGGAGGACCCCTGCCAGGAGAGTCCCACCGCAGTGACTCCAGGCAGAGACTCGGGAGTGTCCATCTCTGTGCCTAGGGGCAACCATTTCTCCAGCTTAGTCTGAAATGTCTTTTGCTCCCGGACCCTCCTGTACTCTCAGGACACTGACTGGGACCTGCATGCCTAGATGGGAATGTGAGACAAGTTAGGGACCCCAGGGTTAGCTACTGGCACCCTAAGTCCACCACCATGACTCTAAGCTACTGTGGACAGCTGAAGCCCAGCAGTTCCAAGGGCAGAGAGATTGGTGCCGACCCAGGGGGCGACAGAGGTCGTCTCCGTGGGGCGGAGGAGATGGGGCTGAGGGCGGGAGCCCAGGCCTTTGCAAGCAGCTTCGTGGGCAGAAGGAAACACTGACATTAGAGGAGGCAGAAGAGAGGGGTGCAGCGTGGAGGGGCCCCGCCACCGTCTCCCAGTGCTGAACTTGAACTTGGAGCCATGAGGTCTGATATAGCCTGTCTCAGGGGCAAAGGGACCTTTTCTTAAATTCGGGGGTCCGGGCACCATAACCTGGCTTCTCCACAGCTGGTCCTCTGGAGCTGCAGATTCGCCCCCACGCCAAGCCCCCCACTTTCAGGCTCTGCCCTGCCCCCACCCGGCCCGGCCTCCCCCCTCCCCCCTGGCGGCTCTTCCTCACTCCTTCTCTTCTTAAAGTTAATTGCAACTTTTTTTCTCAGCGCCCTGATCTGGATAAGCCACATCTCATTAGAAAAAGATTTAGCTGGAGCCCAAGCAGGCTGGGGAAGGAATCCCTAATCAACAGAGAAAAGATTTGGGTGTAATTGCTCTCTCCCGCCATTCTCAGCCCTCCTTCCCCCCGTCTTTCTCTGCTCATTAATCTGAAAAGAAAGTCGCGCCTGAACATCCTGGTGTTCAAGTATCTGCTGTTGCCGGAACGAACAGCCGTGTGCCGGGGCCTTTCTGTGGTGGGGTGCCTGGACGGGGCGCTGGGGGTGATGGGCATGAGGAGAGCACGGCGGTTGTCAGGAGCTGGGGGTGAACCACCTTGGGTGGGGAGCAATCCTCTAAACGCTCTGAGGTGCATGCACGCCTGGGCGCCTGGGCCTGGACACGTGTGTGAGGGGGTGGGTGTCGGGCACACGGGAGTGAGTGTGAGTTCTTTGGTTGTTGTGTGGGCAGTGCTTTGAGGGGCAGGTGGTGAGTGTGGTGTGTCTGTGTGTCTGCACTGCTGTGTGTATGAATGAAGTGTTTTGTGGATGGTGTGTGTGTGTATGTGTGTGTGTGTCTGTGTGTGATTAATGTGCTGGTTGGTGCATGTGTGCTCTGTGTGTGTGTGTGTGTGTGGTCGGTACATGTGTGTGCTTCTGTGTACCTGTGTGAATGTGCATATGTGTGTGTGTTTGTGTGAAGTGCTGGTTGGTGTATGTGTGCTTGTGTGTGTGTGTCTGTGTGTGTATAAAGTGCTGTGGTGGTTGGTGCATGTGTGTGCTTGTGTGTACCTGTGTGTATGTGCGTGTGTGTATGTGAAGTACTGATTGTGAACATGTGTGTGAAATGTTGGTTAGTTCATGTGTGCTTCTGTATGTGTGTGTATGTGAAGTGCTGTGGTGGTTGGTGGATGTATGTGCCTGTGTGTACCTGTGTGAATGTGTGTGTGTGAAATGCTGGTTGGTGTATGTGTGCTTGTGTGTACCTGTGTGAATGTGTATGAAGTGCTGTGGTGGTTGGTGGATGTGTGTGCTTGTGTGTACCTATGTGAACGTGTGTGAATGTACATGTGTTTGTGTGTGTGTGTGAAATGCTGGTTGGTACATGTGTGCTCGTGTGTGGTGTGCATCCATCAGGTACATGTGTACTCACACGCTCTTGCGGTCTCTGCGGTTTCCTCTTGCCCCCATTAAGCCCCAACCTGAGTGCCCATATGGTGGACTGTGGAAAACAAATTTAGGAGCAAACCACCCCCAGGTCAGGGCCACGGGTCCTTACGTGCCTGCTAAGAAACCACAGTGTTTCCCACTCTTCCTGCAGGATCTGGACATTCTCCACCGTGAGCAGGGACAGTCCTATGACTGGTGGGAGGAGGGGGGTTTCTAAATGATCCTTCTTCTTCAGCGGAGGAAGTTTCATAGGCGGAAGGAAGAAAGCAGTGAAGCCCAGCTCTGGCAAAATGACTGTCACATGGGTCAGACATAGCATAGGTTCAGGCGCGTGGGTTTGGCCAGCCAGGGTTTGATCCCCAGCACCACCCAGGGTCCCCGAGCCCTGTCAGGGGTGACGCCTCAGCACTGAGGCAGGAGTGAGCCCAGAGCACCGCCGGCTGTGCCCCCGCCCGGCCGTGTCTCTTCCGAGGGCTGGTTGTTGGCGTTGCACCTGGCGAATAGTTGGACTCCCCGTGCCCCTCCCCAGCCCTGTGATCCGGCGAGGCCCTCCAGGTGCAGGCCGGGCACGGATGTCCCCAGGCAAGCCTCTGTCCCCGGAACTTTGCCTGGGTTGTTCCCTAGCAGCATAGAACTGTGTTCGTGTTGTGCCTGGAATCCATAAAACGAGTTCGCGGAGGCAAATAATAAGGTGCCTCTTTCCTGAGCCCACGCCAGGTGAGGGCACCCGCTCTCGCTCCCGTAAAACATAATAACAGGAGCTGGCAGGAGGCGAGGCCTTCGCCGGGGCCTGCTTTCATCTTCCGAAACACCCTCCGAGGGAGCGTCCACACGGCCCCTGTGCCACGGGGGCCGGCTGCGCTGAAGCCAAGAGCAGTCGGGGGTGTGGCGGGGGAGGGGCAGCCGCTGTGGGCAGAGCTCTGGCCCCCTCCTCCGCTCCCAGGGTCAGTGAGGCCCTGTGTGCAGCTGGGGTGCCGGAGATGAAGCGGGGTTCCCTTCCCGTGCCCCCCGCCCAGGCTAAGGAGCTTGCCTCGCACACAGCACCTGGCATCACAGAGGGTCCCCCAAGCACTTCCAGGAGTGTCCCTGAGTGCAGAGCTAGAAGTAAGCCCTGAGTACCACGGGGTGTGGCACCCGAACAACGCCCCGCCACATACACACACTCACAGTCCCACTGAGTCCCGAACATTGGTCTCTGTCCAGCACGTGTCTCTGTCTCCCCACCTCGGCAGCCCATTTTGTCACAGCCAGTGAGGATGATGAACCCTCCCCGACGCCAGGTCCTGCCCTGCCATCCCACCCTGGCTCTTGACCCTCTCCCAGCACCCCTGACTCTGCTGCCAGGGCACGCAGGCTTCACCCTCCCCTTCCTGCCCGCCAGGGAGAAGCCTGCTGGCCTCTTCCCTGCCTCCAGGTGGCCCCACCAAGTACCACACACATGTCAGCACACTCGTGTGCAGGCCAAGCGCACACGTGTACAGCGTGTGGCCAGGGAAGGCTCTGGAATGCGGGCTCAGTGTCCATCCGGGGGTCGTGGGGGTCAGGGTCCCGGGCCCCGCCTGGCGGGGCGGACGGTCCCCCACTCTGCCATCGGCTCCCCTCCTCTCTGTCCTCACCAGAGCGCAGTGTGTTGTGTGTGTGTCTCCAACACGCCCATCCCCGCCACCTCAGCGTGGACGCAGGCTGTCAGCAAGAAAGTCACAGGCCTGCCCGTGAGGCAGGAGGTCACAGATCTGGGGAAGGGGGGGACAGCAAGAGTGTCCAATGCCAACATTGGACATTGGGGGTACCATAAAGTAAAACATCCACCAAGCTAGGGACACCCACCCCCAAAGCAGCACAAAATAATTCCAGCTGATTCTCTTCAGGCTGCAGTGAAAATGGCCTGACCCCCGCCAGTCCCCACATGGTGGAAATATGCCATCTCCTACACCATGGTGCTGACCAGGGGGGTGTCCCTGGCCACCAGAAACATGGTCAGGCCATCACTCAGATACAGTTCAAAGGCCACGCCACCCTTACTGCAAGGCTTACTGTGATCATCTGGCTCAAAGTCAGCGCCTGGACATCCGAGGTGGCAGTCTGGTTAGATCATGGGAGATAAGAGTCACCTGTAGGAGCAGAATGGGTTAAATGAGACAAAGACTGGACCTCACGGGGGCCAGGCAGTGCTTTGACACACCTGCTCCCTTTCCTCTCTCTTTAATGTGGCTCCTGAAGAACTTCAAATGACACCTATGGCCTGCACTGGTGCCTCCCACTTTTTACCTCGTACCGGCTGACCCAGGGTTGAACACGCCCAACGTCATCAGCCCCTGTTTTACAGATGAACAGACCGGCTCAGAGATGTCTCAGAGGACAGACACCAGCTAATGAGCAGCGAGGCCACCAGGCTCCAGCCCAGTAATTCTGGCTGGACACTGACACCACCCCCGATGGTGCTCAGGGGTTACTCCTGGCTCTGCACTCAGGAATCACTCCTGGTGATGCTCAGAAGACCATCTGGGATGCTGGGGATGGAACCCGGGTCTGCCATATACAAGGCGGGTACACCAGCCGTTATGCTATTGCTCAGGGTACCGACTTTTAGAAGAAACTCCCAATTCAAGGGTCGGTCTGTTGTATTGACAAGACCTTCTGCTGGCTGCCTGGGGCCAGGAAGGACGAGTGTATAATTGAAACCTAAGCAAGACAAACCTGAAATGAGAAGAACCCGAGACCCGGTGCTGAGGAAGTCCTCCTGGAGTCAAGCGTTTCCCTGCTGGGTAATTCTTAGCACCCAGTGCTCTGGCAGACCGCAAGTTTCTCTGCAAGCACATACCTGGGTGCCGGCCCCTCCCTGGGCCTCTCTTTCCCTATCTGAGCACGCAAGGAGCTGGAAGGGATGTTCTGTGATGTTCCTGCTGATCCTGGTGCATCTCAGCAGAGCCGTCCCCTGACCCAGGTTTGAGAGGGAGCTAAGAGCACCCCGCTGGGCTGAATGACCCCTCTCTCCTGTGTCATGCGTGAGAGGGACACAGAGAGGGTGGCTGTCGGGAGTGCCCGAGGATATGAATGAGCTAACACGACTGATGCATGCAGCGGGGACCCTCCAGAGAGCCAGCCCCAGGCGCCCCTCGCGGCGACCTGGACGGCCAGCCGGCCGGGCTAGTTCTGGGTCAGGAGACTCAGCATCGCTATCTGCCTTGGAGTCTTCCCCTGACCCGACACATTCAGAAGCTGAATTTGATCTAAGGCGGGTTCACCTTGCACTTGGCTTTGGGAGGATTTGTTACCGCTGCAACTCGATTCCCCGATTGCTCAGGTAACAGAAGGCCCCGGGATGCGGGTGCCTGGCAGGGCCCCAACATCTTCTGGTCTACTGGGAGGAAGGCCAGCAACGGCCACCGAGGCAAGGCCTTACTTCTTCTTCTTCTTTATTCTTTGCTTCTGGGGCCATACCCAGCAGTGCTCAGGGATCACTCCTACGGGGCTTTGGGGGAACCATTTGTGGTGCTGGGGATTGAACCCAGGCCAGCCGTGTGCAAAGCAAGCACCCTACACAGTTTTTTTTTTTTTTTAAATCCCAGGAATTGTGGGTCAAGAGCCTCCAGCATTAGATAAAGGTTTATCAGCATTACATAAAGGTTTATCAGCTCAACAGTTCACCTCCTACATACGCTCTCTTTCTCACAGTGCAACTCGGCCTTAGGACGTCCCTCGAACCTGGTCTTGTCTTTTGGACTTGAGAGGAACCTCAGTTCAGTGTAGGCTCCAGGCAGTCTCTGGCGTTCATCGACTGCCATCTGCTGGGCAACTCTGGTATGACATCGTCACCTATCTTGCCTGGCAGGTTGTTAACACCTGCTGGGAAAAGATTCATTCATTCTATCAAAAAAAAATATATATATATATATTTTAGTGTACTGAACTGTAACTATGAGTTAAACATTGTTGGAGTCACTTGGGATTTATTAGGCAAAAAAAAACCAAGCAAATAGCTCTATTCTTTTGGCTTTTGCAGGGAGTGGCAGGCATTAGACACAAAGAGTATGAGAATATGCTAAAAAGTGAAACGTGCTTGGAAAAAATGTAAAGTAGAACACATATGAAGGATTGAAAGTGGGAAGTAGGGGGTGAGCTGCCATATGAAACAGTTTCCAGAGCGAGCATCATTGAGAAGACGCCTTTTGAACAAAGACTTGAAGGGCATGCACGCAGGGATTTGACATGGAATAAGAGCCTACCTGGTGAAAGGGGTGGGGGTGCAAAGGCCCTGGGGCAAGTAGGTGCTCTGTGCATTCAAGGACCACCAAGGAGGCCAGAATGAATAGAAGAGGAGTCAGAAAGCTGAAAAGCAAGTGGAGGAGTGTCCAGAAGGTCTTATCGGCTTGGTTCTGGGGCCTTGACTATCTCAGTTGCTTGGGCCGCCCTCATCAGAGAGCTCCAAGTGACTCACAAGAAACATACACATCTGTTTCTCTCAGCATCACATGTGCTTACGCCCATACATACGCCCTCTGGAGGCGGGGAGACCAAGAAGGAGGAGCCGCTGCTTCCATTGCTCGTGAGAGCCCCACTTCCTGGCCTTCAAAAATGCCACTTTGTCTCCTATGTGCTCACAGGGCCTCTCCTCTAGAATATTCTAGAATATTGTCTTCTTCTAAGGCCAAAAATCCTATCATGAAAATCTATCCTGGTGACCTAATTTACCCTAATTACCTCTCAGAGGTTTTTCCCCAAGTGCCACCACAGTGGGGAAGTGAAGACGTCTATGTTTGAGTGGGAACGGGGGTGAGGGGGCAGAGGTCAAGACTCACATGTTTAGTTGGTAACGTCGACTTTTACTTCAGAGAGGCAGCTCCGGAGAAGAGGACGAGACGAATATTCCATAATTCCCAGGATATCTTGGTGGCTTCCTGATTTGAGGAAGTCAGAACTGAAGCCATTCTAGAAACAGCTGTGAGCAACTTTCTGTCAGGACAAAGTTGCAGTGGTGCCGCAGAGCCTAGAGGTGTGGAGAATGTTCCAGAGACACCAGCCACTCAGTGATTCTTTTCTTTACTCTGGGAGCAGATGCAGAAAATGGCAGCAACAAGGTTCCGTGTGTTGAGGATGCTGCGAGCATTTGTGTAGGGGTGTGAGGGTGTGTTTGCTGGGCGTATGTGTCTGGACCTATGTGTGGGTGTGTGGTGCCGAGAGAATATTCACTGAGTAAATGAATGCTTCCTTCTTTTATTCTGGCGTCCGCTTGAAACGAAAAGGCGATCCTATCCCAAACACGCTTCCTGAGCGAGCCTTCTACAAGCACCCCTTGTTGTTCTCTCTGGCCCCACACTGTCCCCAGAGAAGTCTCTGGAGAGGCTCAGGGTGCAGTGAGACCTGCCACCGGTCAGCCCGCTGGAGAGAACCATCTCCTGGGGTCCCAGTCCCGCCACAGGTCCACATGCCTTCACAGAATGGTGAGGAGACGTGGGCTTTGGGAGCAGACAGTGGGGCTCTCCTTTCCGGCTGACATCAGAGGACAGTTTCCTCACTCTGCAGTCTTTTTTTTTTATATAATCTTATCATCAATTTTATTTTTTTAATTAATAGTTTATTTTTAATTAGTGAGTCAACGTGAGGGTACAGTTACAGATTTATACATTTTTGTGCTCATGTTTCTCCCTTACAAAGTTTGATAACCCATCCCTTCACCAGTGCCCATTCTCCACCACCAGTAAACCCAACATCCCTCCCCCCCTCCCCAGTCCCGTCTCCCCCCACCCCACACTGCCACTATGGCAGGGTATTCTCTTTTGTTCTCTCTCTCTGATTAGGTGTTGTGGTTTGCAATAAAGGTGTTGAGTGGCCATTGTGTTGTCTCTAGTCTATATTTGGCCCGCATCATCTTTCCCCCACATGACCAACAACCACATTTTACTTGGTGTTCCCTTCTCTGAGTTGCCCAGAGTGAGAGAACAGCCTCCAAGCCATGGTGACAACCTCCTGGTACTTATTTCTACTATTCTTGGGTGTTAGTTAGTCTTATAGTCTATTATTCTATATTCCACAGATGAGTGCAATCTTTCTATGTCTGTTTCTCTCTTTCTGACTCATTTCACTTAGCATGATACTTTCCATGATGATCCACTTATATGCAAACGTCATGACCTCATTTTTTCTAACAGCTGCATAGTATTCCATTGTATAGATGTACCAGAGTTTCTTCAACCAGTCATCTGTTCTAGGGCACTCGGGTTTTTTCCAGATTCTGGCTATTGTAAACAGTGCTGCGATGAACATATAAGTGCAGATGTCATTTCGACTATACTTTTTGGCTTTTCTGGGATATATTCCCAGCAGTAGTATTGCTGGGTCAAAAGGGAGCTCAACCTCTAGTTTTTTGAGAATCGTCCATATTGTTTTCCAAAAGGGCTGAACTAGCCGGCATTCCCACCAGCCTCACTCTGCAGTCTTGGCTCCAAGGGGAACATCATACCCACCTTGTGGTTCCCCCCGAGGGAATGAAAGGGACCCAGCATTCATGTTTCTGCCATTCATGCCCATGTGGGCCAGGTGGTGGTGTGGGTGCACAGGACAAGGTCAAACTGCCATGGAGAATATTCTAGAATACTCTAGAAGGATGTCTAGAAGGACCTCAAGTCACCAGGCCTAAGGTCATCACTTCCAAAAGCAGGTGCTCATGTCTCTAAAGGCAATTGTCAGAGCTACCATTGGTTAGAGAGAGAAAAAGACTCTGTGTGTGTGTGTGTGTGTGGTGTGTGTGTGTACCTATGTAGATAAGCATATGTTTAAAGTATGGGAGATACCAAGGGGTAGATACTGCCGATACTATCTCCTACCCTTCAAGTTTATTGAAAAATTCAAATCAAGGAGTTGGGGAGATGATGGCCCAGCGGTCAGAGGCTCATGCACAGGACTGAAGTTTGAATTCTGGCACTTCCTGCCCCCGCAAAGCACTGCCTAGTATAGCCTTGGAGACCCCCAAGCACTGCCAGAATGGTCTTGGGGGGACTTAGCTGGGTCTGAGAAGGATGGAGTCAGCTGGCCTGGTTGGCTGAGCACAGCTGGGAGAGGCCCCCAGATCCCCTGAGTACTTCCTGGAGGCCCCAAATATAGGAATTATTTGTAAGTGCTCTGTAAGTCTTCAACATGTATCTGAAGAGTCATATTATTAAAATATTTGTCAGAAACACACACATTAACAAGTTCAGGATAATGGTCCTGTGAGAGAGGGTGGGATTTGGAATTAGATGTTTAGCTACATCTGTAACATTTTATTTCTCTCTAAGGAAGAAAAAACTGAAGCAAATATGGCAAAATAATGGCTTCCTGGGATTGGAGCAATATCACAGCGGGTAGGGCGTTTGCCTTGCACGCGGCCGACCCGAGTTCGATTTTTAGCATTCCATATGGTCCCCTGAGCACTGCCAGGGTAATTCCTGAGTGAGAGCCAGGAGTGACCCCTGTGCATTGCCGGGTATAAACCAAAAAGCAAATAATAATAATAATAATAATAATAATAATAATAAATAATAGCTTCCATTTTATTTTTTTTTTATTTTTTTTTTTTTTTTTGCTTTTTGGGTCACACCTGGCGATGCACAGGGGTTACTCCTGGCTATGCACTCAGGAATCACCCCTGGCCGTGCTCAGGGGACCATATGGGATGCTGGGATTTGAACCCGGGTCGGCCGCGTGCAAGGCAAACGCCCTACCCGCTGTGCTATCTCTCCAGCCCCTCCATTTTATATTTTAGACATAATATTTTTTACCAAATACCAATACTAATCCTAAATTATGTGTAATATTTTTTTATTGCCACTCAGTAAATGGAGGGCCTGGTGAGTTATGAGGCCAAACAGGAACACATAAATGAAATGAAAGTATAGCTAAATTTGAGGTCCTAGCTCATGTTATTAACCATCCAGTCTCCTGGATGTATATTAGTACACATCTGAATTCATTTGTTTTATTTTGTTTTAGGTTTGGGGCCATATCCTTTCAGCTGTGCAGACACCTTGCTCCTGGCTCTGTGCTCAGGGATCACTCCTGGTGGGACTCAAGGGACCTTATGTGGTACCAGGAATCAAATGTGGGTCTGCCCCACGCCAGGAAAGCGCCCTATCTACTGTATTATTTCTCTGGACCCAGTACACACCTGAATTTTACATGCTATATTTTTTGTTGAATACTTATCCATCTAAGTCCATAACAATACTGAACAATATTTTTCTCTTTATTATTATCAAACTTCATTTTTTGAGCAGTTTTTTTTTTAAACTGAGTGGCAAGTATAGTTCTCATGCTCTCTTTGCTGCCACGGTCCATCGTCCTCCGACTAACAACATCCTACCCCAGAGTGCTGCATTTTTACCAACAATGAGCTAACTTAGACACATCATTCTGGCCTGGTTCAAAGATTTACATTAGCGATCTCTTGTGGTGAATTTCGAGGGGTTGGAATGAGTTTATGAAGACCCACAACCCTCATCTTAGCATCACTCAAACTAGTGTCCCTGACCCACCAAAAATCTTTGCTCCGAATTATCCGATTCTCCCTCACAAAACCCCAGGCAAAGACCAGCCTTTTTATTGTCTTCCTAGTTTTACCTTTTCATAGAATAGAATCATACACTACACATTCTTCTCCAGATTGTGTGCACACACAGATGCATATGTGTGTGTGTGTGTGTGTGTGTGTGTGTGTGTTTTACTGGAAATCAGCCCAGGTCTCCTGCATGCAAAGCATGCAGTTTGCCACAAAGGCATATCCCCAGCATTTAATTGCTCCTTTCACTTAGTCCTAAGCATTGAAGTTTCCTTCGTGTTGTTACATGACTGATAATTCATTTTCTGTTGTCTGGATGGATCAGTTTATCCTTTCACCTGCTGAAGGACATCTGGGTTGCTTCTAAGTATTGACAATTACGTGTGAAGCTCTTGCAAACATTCATGAGCAAGACTTTGTGAGGACATATATTTCTGATTCATCTATTTATGTACCAAGAAATACAATTGCTGTGTCATAGGTCGGGTGTGTGTGCTGGGTTTGGTAAGAAACTACCCCAGTGAGCAACAAATGCCCAAGCAAAACAGAATCAATAAATATGAGAACTGGTAGGAAGTTTAGTAGGAAGCTTGCCACTGGAGTGGGCCTGGGGAATCCAGCAGAAATGGGAGCACTGTGACAAAGATAGTCAGAAGTAGTCACTTGGGAGGAGGAGGAATCAGATTCTGATGGTAGTAAAGAGCTATGCATGAAACCATCATCAGTAACACTACCGAAAAAACACAGTGCCCCCAAATTATTTTAAAAGTGACTGTCATGGGGCTGGAGCGATAGTACAGCGGGTAGGACATTTGCCTTGCACTCGGCCGACCCAGGTTTGGTTTTCAGCATCCCATATGGTCCCCTGAGCACCGCCAGGGGTAATTCCTGAGTGCAGAGCCAGGAGGAACCCCTGTGCATTGCCGGGTGTGACCCAAAAAGCAAAAAAAAAAAAGTGACTGTCATGGGACCGAAGAGATAGTACAAAGAGGTAAGTTACTTTCCTTGCATGTGACTGACCCAGTTTGGATCCCTGGCATCCTATATGGTCCCCTGAGCACCACCAAGAGTGATTCCTGAGTGCAGGACCAGGAGTAAGCCCCGAGCATCCTATGGTGTGGCCAAAACAAAACAAAACAAACCAGTGTCTGCCATAGAGGCAGGCTGGTGGGTGGGAGGGAAACTGGGGACGTTGGTGGAAGGAAGTGGACACTGGAGAAGGGATCAATGTTTGGAACATTGTATGACGGAAAGTCAATCATGAATAATTTTATAATTCACATTAAGTAAAGAAATAAAGAAGAAACTGCACCCACGGTCCTCCACAGTAGCACTTCCGCTTTCCACTCCCCCTTCCTAACGTTCTAGTCCTTTCCAGCTGTAGGTCGTGCAAAAGTTTGACATCCGGATCATTCTCATCACTGTGTAGTGGTCTCTCCTTGTTTTACTCGGCATTTTTATGAAGGCATAAGACACGAAACACAATCTTACAAGTATTTTCACCCTCTGCATATCCTCCCTGACGAGGTCTCTTAAGGTGTTTGACTAAGTTTTAAAATCAGGTTGTTCTTTTTGTGTTGAGGGTTAAGAGCTCTTTGTCCGTTTTGGATAATAGTCCTTTATCACATGTGACTTTTGCAAATATGAGAAGCTATCTCCTCATTCTCTTGACACTGTCTTTCACAGGGCAGCTTTATGAAGAATATTAATGAACTCTAGCTTATCAGTTACTTCTTTCGGGAAAGGGAAGGTGCCTTTGGTGCTGGATCTAAAAAGCCACTACAAGGTCAATTCGATTTTCTCTTATGTTAACTTGTTCTTCTTTTACCTGATGTAAAACCTAGGTGATTGTTTACATGTGTCCTCTTTCTTATCTATGCATTCAACACGATAAATTTCCCTGTAAGCACCTGTTTTACTATAACCCACAAACTGATTTATTTTGAAGTTTCATTTTCACTTAGTTCAAATTTTAAAAAATTTCTCTTGAGATTTCTTACTCGACCCATGTGTTATTTACATCATGTTGTTTAGCACCTAAGCATTTGGGGAATTTCCCAGCTATTTGTCTGCTATTGATTTCTAGTTTCCTTCCACTGGATCCCCAAAGCAAACACTGTATAATTTTTTTTTTGATTAGTTGAGTTTCGACGTTGTGGACCAGGATTTGGTCTATCTTGGTCAATATCCCATGTGCATTTAAGAAGAATGTGTGTTTTGCTGATGCTGGATGAAGTATTCTATAAATATCAAGTGTTCACTCTTGATTAATGGTGCTATTGAGCTCAGCTATGTGAAGAAGAGCTATGTTTTATAAAGTATTCTATAATTCCCACCTTAATGCTTGATAACTTTTATTGTTGTGAAGTCCACTTTATCTGAAATTAATCTACCTACTCCTTTATTTTGGTTGCTATTAGCATGGTCTTTCTCCATACCTTTATTATTTTTTTATATGACGTGCCTTTATTATCAATGTGAGTTTCTTACCTATATTTCTCCATGCTGTTATTATTTTTTTATACGACGTGCCTTTATTGCCAATGTGGGTTTCCTATAGTCAACGATGGGTTTGCTATTTTTTAATCCACTTTGATGATTTCTGACTTTCTGTTGTCCATAATTAGACCTTGTGGGCACTTAATTTATTGGTATTAGCTAGTGACTATCTACTACGTATGTTACTGCTTTCTTTTTATGGCCCTTGCTCTTTGTTCCCATTTCTTACACAATTTTTTTTTTGCTTTTTGTGTTTTTAATTGAGCATTTGATATGATGCTGCTGTTAGATCAACTAAGAATAAGAAAAAATAGGAGCGGGGCTGATAGCACAAGGGTTGGAGATATATGCTTTGCATATGCCTAACCCGTTTTCCTCCCTGGTAGGTACCACACGGTTCCTGAGCATCACTGTATATAGCCCTGGAGACCCAGAGAACTGCTGGGTGGCCTGGTAGCTTCTGGCACTGAAGAGGCCAAGACCCGCCACATCCCCAGGCTCTGGCTCTGAACTGTCCACCCAGTTGTCTGAGAGTCACCTACAAAGATCTGAACTCTGTAAACAGTGGCCTGGAAGAAAAGGAGTAAGAAATGGAAAGGGTATTATCCTGCCATCACTATTCTCCTTTTTGACGCTCTCTCTTTTCTTGTATGTAGGTCCGAGTTTTCTAACCTGCATTTGATTTCTCCCTAAGGATCTTCTCTCAGTGTTTCTTACAAGGCAAGTCTGTTGGCAACAACTTCCTTCCATTTTTATTTGCCTAAGAAACTTGTTTTCCCTTCCCGTTTGAAGGAGGATTTAGTAGAAAGCAGTCAAATTAGTGAGGATTTTCTATTTCTCTCTTTCAAAATTTTAAAATATTTCTCTCCCTGTTTGTCTGGTTTCTGAGGAGAAGTTGGATATAACTATTACTTTCATTTCTTTCTCTGGCTTCCTTCAAGGGTTTTTAATTTTTGTTTTTTCTAGAATTTTAATGTCTAAGTCTGGGTGCTGCTTTCTTTCACATCCTGTCTGGTGTTCTCTGAGCTTCCTGGATCTGTAGGTCAGGAACTGGCATTGGTTTGAGGGTTAGGGGTAGGAGGGAATTTCTAGTCATTATTACTTTAAGTATCATTTCTGTTTATTTTTCTCTCCTTCTAGTATTCTAAAAATATCTGTTACATTTTTTCTACCTAATTCATGGCCCTTAATATATTTCTTCCCAAGCCTTTTACTTTTAGCTTTTTAATTTTAAAGTTTCAACGGCTTTGATTAATGAATGAGGGTTAAAATTAAATTACTTTCATTAAATTGAAATGTGTCTTTCCTCAGCATGTTCTAGCAAGGAGCCCTGTAAATATATTCTTCTTCCTGGTGATGTTTTTGATCTTTGACATTTATGTTTTATTCTTTCTTAGAAATCCCATCTCTCTGCCCATACCATCTATCTGTTCTTACACTATTTTCCCACAAAAGCCCTTGCCTATTTATCAGGAAAGTTGAACATCCCTGGCCTAACTGACTCTGGTACGAATGCTCATTTACTTTCTTCAAACTGAGCCTTTTGCCTTTTTGATGTCTTGTCATTTTTGTTGACAGCTAGGCGTGACATATTAAAAAGAGCTGCAGTAAATGAGCACTTGTAATGCTGTGTAAGGGAGTGAGTGTGTGTCGGGGTGGGAGGGTCTTCTCTAGACTCAAGTCCTGGACTATGAACCCCACCGGGGCTACCCAGACCCTCTCCATCCACCTTCAGAATTACTACAGGTAGGTGGGACTCAGGTATTTCCCTTTCTCCACATGAAAGACACCTGACGCTGAGTTTTTGTTCTTATTAGATTTTTTTTTTTTTTTTTTGCTTTTTGGGTCACACCTGGCAATGCACAGGGGTTATTCCTGGCTCTGCACTCCGGAATTACTCCCATGATGTTCAGGGGACCATATGGGATGCTGGGAATCGAACCTGGGTCTGCCGCATGCAAAATAAACGCCCTACCTGTTGTGCTATCGCTCCAGCCCCCGTAGTTAAGTTATTTTTGCCCTTTCCTTTTATTGCTTCTTGAAGTAAGAACTTAAATGTAAGAATTTACACCTCACCCTTTCAGTTCTGCTGCCCCATATATTTTGATAAATTATATTGTGTTTCCATTTCAGCTTTCTCTTTCTATTTTTTGTATTTCCTTTGAGATATTTCTCTTGAGATGTTTCGGGAGGTTCCTATTGTTTTCTTATTTATTTATTTGGTTTTGATAATTGTGTCTGGTCTGTTTTTGTTTTTGTGGTTTAGGAGCCACCCCGCTGTGCACATGGCTTACTCCTGGCTGTGCACTCAGAGATCTCTCCTGGCAGGACTCCGTAATGTAGTGCCAGGGATCGAACCTGTGTTGGTTGCATGCAGGGCAAGACCCTTACTCATTGTACTATTGCTCATCCCTTGATAATAGTGTCTGATATTTTATCTCCAGGAGAACAGAAGTTTTTCACTGAGAATATTATTCTGTCACTAATGCTGAGAACTGAGCAATAGTACAAATGAATGATAAAGGAATAATAAAGGAATTATTTATTATAATTAATTTATTATTAATTATTATTAGTTACTTATTATAATTCCTTTAGATAATGTAATTATATTGTCACTGTTACTGTCATCCCATTGCTCATTGATTTGCTCGAGCGGGCACCAGTAACATCTCCATTGTGAGACTTGTTACTGTTTTTGGCATATCAAATACACCACGGGTAGCTTGCCAGGCTCTGCCGTGCAGGCAAGGTACTCTTGGTAGCTTGCCAGGCTCCCCGATAGGGACGGAGGAATCAACCTGGGTCGCCCGCATGCAAAGTGAATGCCTTACCCGCTGTACTATCGCTCCAGCCCATAATTATTATTATAATTATTAATATAATATAATATATTGTGTTTTATTAATTATACAATATATTATGTTATATATAATTATATAATATAATGTGTTACTATAATTTATTGTGATGATTATTTATTATAATTATTTATTATAATGAATGAATGATAGAAACTTTCCATTTTTTTTAAATCCCCAAAGAAAAAACTTTAGGCTAAAAAGGGAGAGGGAAGTATTAGGACATTGCTGGTGTTTTTAGCTGGGTGAGAAAATATAATTGTATTTTATTTTCTCCTCTTAGCTTTCATATTTTTCAAATTTTCTGCCACGAGCAATGTACCTTTTATAATCCAGTAAAGAAAATACAAAAGTGGAAGTTACTATTTTAGATCATTTTCACTCTCTCCCTGGCAGGTTATAAGAGAATTTGAATTACCGAAAAGGCTGAGGATGATTGGCAGGACGACAAAAGGCCCCCAGGAAGTTTCCAGAGCTGATCTGAGCAGGAACCCCCTCTGCCAGGTGAGGATCCCGCCAGTCACCCACTTTCCCAGGCCTCCGAGGTGGCTGCTAAAATAACATGATCATATGCATTTTTCAGTCACCAGAGTCAATTTCATCCCTGTGGACACACTGCCCGGACACCCTGAGCAGGCGTGAATTGCTGTTCATTGCGAGCAAGCTGGGTTGCCATTGCAAAGAAAGCGTCCAGCTGCCCCGTCCAGCTGTCCAAATTCCTCTGGCAATTGACTTTGAGGAAATAGCATTGGTGTTTGCTTTCAAGGTTCATAGTATGTAAAAGATTGTGAAATTTAAAAGGAGAGAAAGAGAGAGAGAGATGGCAAAGAAAAAATACTGCAGGATTAACTACCTTTTGCACCTTTTGTCACTTCTCTTCATGTTATTTTTTTCAAGGCAATTTCTCAGAGAAGTTAAGCAGACAAGTGCCCTTGATGGTGACCTCAGCTTCCTGCAGTACCACACACACACACACACACACACACACACACACACACACACACACACACACACACAAACACACACAAAATGTTTCTTGGGTCTTCAGACCCATTTCTGCAGGTGAGATAATGGGCTTTCTGTATTTGAAAATAAGCTGAAAGTTGGTTCATTTTTTAAAAAAAATCTGCTCTTACAGAGACTGAAGGTTAGGGTGCATGCCCTGTATGTGACTGACGCCAGCTTGATCCACGCACCACCAAGAGTGACCCCTGAGCACAGATCCAGGAGTAGCCCCTAAGAACCAACAAGTGTAACTCAAATATCTCACCCCATCGCTCCCAAAAACAAATTCCTCCCACAAAGAGATTGCCTCAGTCTGCAAATTTATTTCACCCTGTTAAGCTTTTGAGTTGAAGCAATTTTCTGGAAGGACCAGGGGAGTCCCTCTGGGCTCAGGAGCGGGCAGGAATGTAACTGATCCCTCGGTATCTCAGGGCACCATTCTTGGGGGATTCCCCACCAACGGAGGAAAGAGAGTATGGCACAGTACATGCGCCTTGGAGCTGAGCCAGAGAAGGCGTCAGGAGCAACAAGCATATCGGTCTCGATTTGTCAGAGTTCTCTAAAATAACCAAGGACATGAGAATCTGGAAACAAATCCCATAACCTGCCAGGGGAGGGGAAACAGACCCCACATCCCCAGAACAACTCCTATCAAACAAAACAGACTCTGCTGAAAGCAGCCCGAAATAGAACCTTGTAATCCAAACCAGATTGTCCATTTTCAAAGCCATTTGATTTCTGTAATTCCTGGGCACCGGATTTGCTGACCTGCTGTTGCGATTGCTGACTGGACTAAATTGAAACTGAGCATGTCCAGAGACATAGAGTCACTTAGTCGTGTAATATTTATTGACACCTATGCGTCCAGTCTCTTCCAAACTATCAATTGCTCCTCCGTGCTCCCTAGGGAAGACTCCTCTGGCCCACGGCAGCAAACGCTCTCAAATATTTCTGCCTCTCTGCAGCTTCTGACCAAGTCAGGGTTGTTTTCCTGACTCTAAAAGTTATGTGTGAGCTGTTGGGAAAAATAAAATCGTGAAATTTGTTTACACATGGATGGTCATAAAGAGCATCATGCTGAAGGAGATCAGTCAGAGGGAGAGGGACAGATACAGAATGATTGCGCTCACTTATGGGCATAAGAAAACAGCAGCATTGTATGGGAATAATACCCAGAGACGGTAGAAACAAGGGCCAGGACTGGTCCATGGTAGGAAGCTTGCCACAAAGGGAACAGAGGGTGCAGTTAGGACAGAGAAGGGACCATGATGACAATGATAGTTGGAAATGATCACTCTGGACAAAAACTAAGTGCTGAAAGGAGGTAAAGTGATATGCATGATACTTTTTCAGTAACAGTATTGCAAACCACAGTGCCTGAAAGGAAAACGAGAAAGGGAGAGGAGAGAGAGAGAGAGAGAGAGAGAGAGAGAGAGAGAGAGAGAGAGGGAGAGAGGGAGAGAGAGAGAGAAAACTGTCTGCGATAGAGACAGACTGTGAGGGAGGGGTGAGGGAGCATTGTGGGTGAGAGGAAAACTAGGGACATTGGTAGCAGGAAATGTGCACTAATGAAAGGAAGGGTATTGGAACATTGTATGACAACTCAATAGTGATCAATCATCAACAACTTTGTAACTGTATGTCTCACAGTGATTCAATAAAAATATTTTTAATAAAGTCAAATAAATTTTTAAAAAGTTATGCATGAAATGTCTTTTGCTTTGGCCAATGAAATGAATGAAGAAGTGATGTTTGAAGCAGAAACGTCATGCCTATGTGTCATTTTCCCCATCTTCCTCTTTCTCGTGTTGTGACTGCGAGGTGTGTGTTCAAACAATGCCATCAGGATACCAAAGTAACTCTCACATACAGCATTCCCTTGGACTGAGGACAGAGAAAGAATGAATGTGTAAAGTCACTAAAGCAGGACATGGTTAATGTTATATAAGCTATAACCTGACTTATCTGTAGGAAGACATTTTACAGAGCCTGGCTCTTATCTTCTGATCAAACAGAGGCTTGTAACGAGGTTGCCACTATGGTCGCCATTTGTTTCTCAATAGACTATGCCCATAACAAAAGGACATGTCACAATCTGCATTTGTATGGGGGTCCAGACACGCATACCATACCATTTCCTCCCAGCAGAGAGGTATAAGTATTCTAACTGCCAGTAGAATAAACTCTCTTCCTCCTTGCTGCTTTCTGGCTCTGCCTCTGTTCATTCAGCTGCGTCCCCTCCTCAGCCCCACAAAGGGTCCTCCCTGATGGACAGGACGGGACCCCCACACTTATCCTTGCACACATAGTGTGCATGTGTGTATGTCTACACGCGCGCACACACACGCGCATGCGCACACACACATGCGCATGCGCACACACACACACACACACACACACACACATTCTGAGACACTATGTGAGCAAAGGAAGGAGCCAGGGCCATAGGGCGTGGGGAGGTGAGTTCTACATGCTCTCCACCCCCACATAGTCTGCCCGCCAACCTGGCAGAGAAGCTATCTAGACATTACAGGGTGATAATAACGAAAGAGTTATGACAGAAGCTACCTTTGAGAAGGAATTCATGGGGAGCCAGAGAGATAGGACAGCGGGTAGGGCTTTGCCTTGCACACGGCAGACATGGGTTTGGTTCCCAGCATCCCATTTGGTCCCCCAACACTGCCAGGAGTGATTCCTGAGTGCAGAGCCAGAAGTAACCCCTGAGCATTGCCAGGAGTGCTCCCCCTCCAACCCAAGAGAAAGAAGGAATTCATGGGACAAGGTCCAGGATAAATGAAGAAAAGGCTCACGGCCCCTCCAAGTTCACTCCTCCCATTTCTCCATCCTGCCTTTTGCCCCTGAGATGGGTCTGTGCCTCCTCCATTCAAAAGCTCCTCTTTAGGCACTGGTTAGGTGGGAGCATTGGAAGGGACCCCAGAGTTGAGTCAGGATAAGGGTTGAGCAGAGGTTAGAAAGAGAAAGAGGAATGTGAAGCTGAACTGTCTCTGCTACTGGCTCCCTTTCGCAGGGCCGTCAGGCTAATGGCACCCCACCCACCCCTGCAGAAAGTCCCAGCTCCTCTCAAGCATCCTTTCCACCTGGCTCACTCCTTCCACGTTCCTGTAACTCTCTGTCCTGGCTCCTGTCCCTTCCGGTCCAGGGGGGTAAAAGGCCAGTCAGTTCCCAGCTCACTCTCCCTTTTGGTTTCCCCGTCACTAGCCTCACCCTTGTACACACTCCTTGCTTGAAGGACTCCAGTTAACCATCACCTGCTTCCTCCTTGGCCCTGGCCACCAAAGCCTGTGCAGGAGCAGCGGCTATGGGAAGGAAATGCTCGCACTTCGTCCAGTGGCAGGGCCGACTGGATGCATTCCTCATTAAAACACAAATATTAAGTGATTGTGCCGCCGTACTTCAAACAGGAAGGTTGTACTCTAGAACAGGGGAGGAAAAGCATGGGTCTGGTGGCCCCATGGCCAGAGGGTGAGCCCTCACCTCAGAACCTTTGTCTCCGGAAGAACTGGGCCACAGGAGCCTCCCTGGATATCACATCACCTCCAGGGAGCATCCATCCCATCACCCTCCTCTGGCAAAATGGACATCAGAATCCTAGCTACTGTTTTCATCTTGAACCTAAGGGCAGAAACTAATTAATTTGAATATGCTTAAGGAATATGCTTCAGAAATATGCTTGAGGAAGTTACCTTCAGAGCCTGGCAAGCTACCTGTGGCATGCTCGATATGCCAAAAACAGTAACAACGACTGTCCTCATTCTCCTGATCCTGAAAGAGCCCCCAATACACCGTTGGGCTACACTAGCACGCGACAGGGATGAATGGAGGTGTTACTGGCACCTGCTCAAGCAAATCGATGAACAACAGGATGACAGTGGTACAGTGATACAGTGATGCTTAAGGAAAAAACCTTAAGTTCTTTCTCTTAAGACCTTTTAGACCTTTCTTTTAGGTTCTCATGAATGACATTAGAAATTCTTAAGAAAATTACCGTTTCTGGGGCCGGAGCCATAGCACAGTGGGTAGGGCACTTGCACTCGGCAGACCCGGGTTCGATCCCCGGTATCCCATATGGTCCCCCAAGCACTGCCAGGAGTAATTCCTGAGTGCAAAGCCAGGAGTAACCCCTGAGCATCGCTGGGTGTGACCCAAAAGGCAAAAAAAAAAATTACCGTTTCTTTCCCACAACCCCACAAACTAAGTTTTCCTTTGTCCTGGATTCCTGTGGTCAATTCTCTGAATTTATTCATTCGTTCATTAAATAATTGACTGGTTGGTTGTTTGGTTGTATGACTGACTGGCTAATTGGTTGGTTGGTTGGTTGGTTGGTTGGTTGGTTGGTTGGTTGGTTAGTTGGTTGGTTGGTTGGTTGGTTGGCTGGTTGGTTGACTGGCTGGTTAACTGGTTGACTGGTTAGTTGGTTGCTTGGTTGAATGGATAGCTGACTGGCTGGCTGGTTGGCTGGCTAGCTAGCTTATTAGTTGGTTGGTTGACTGACTGGCTGGTTAATTGATTTGTTGGCTGGCTTGCTGGCTGGCTGGTTGATTGGTTGGATGGTTGCATGGTTGGTTGGCTGGCTGGCTAGCTTCCTTGTTGGTTGGTTGGCTAGCTGACTGGCTGGCTGGCTGGCTGGTTAATTCGTTGGCTGGCTGGCTAGCTGTCTGGCTGGTTGGTTGGCTGACTGTTTTTCCATATGGAAAGCCAAAAGGACTTTCACAAGTTGGATTTGGGAGAGTACTAGACTGTTCCTTTTCCCCATTATGGGCCCTGCTGCTCCTTAGCTGTTCCCACTCTGGGAAGATGTGGTCAGAAAGGGGCTGTGCCTGCAGCTTCCAGCATTTCCCAGAGCAGCTGAAATGAGCAGACACTGGATTACAACCAAGGAGCGGGACCTGGGAATGGGTCTGCTCAGGCACACCATGATAGAGAGTGGGAGGAAGTGCAGACAGCTGCTTGGAAGATGTAGGAGTTTATCGCTGTCTCTGACTCTAATGACATTGTCACTGGTGTGTTTGTATTCTTTCCAGAGCATGGAGGACAAGGAGGGGAGTATGTTTCCATGTGCTGGGTCAGAATCGCCTCAGAGGTCTTTTTTTCCTGCAGCACCCAGGGCTGCACGCCAAGACCTGGAGTAGTCCACAAAGCAACCTGGTTGCACGGTTCCAGGGTTGCATACCAGACCCAAAAAGCAACAGGAGGGTAATAAAGCCCTCAGCAGTTTAATTTGCATTAACTATGCCCTTGAATCAGGAGTGTACTTTCCAAAGAAGCAAACACTGATTCATAATACAACTCACAGAGATTTCCCCTCAGAACTGGAAGGAAAGGCAGAGTCTGAACAGGAAGAGTTTCAGAAACGGCAGGAGGGGTGGAGTGATATTGCAGCAAGTGAAGCATTCACTTTGCAAGTGGCCAACTTGGATTTGTCCCTAAGCACCACCAGGAGTGATCCCTGAGAGTAGACCCAGGAGAAAGCCACAGTGAGGTATGACTCCTCCAAAAATTAAAAAGCAAAAACAAACAGAGGGAAGCTAGGAAAGCAAGTGACAGCAGGAGGCACAGAGTGGAGGCCCACACACCTGCGTCTACAGGTCCAATACTGGGGATGTACTTCTGGGGCGAGAGAAGGAGCCGCTCCTGAATGCTAGCCTTCCTTCCAGAATGACCACTCTGTGGATTCTCTACATGATTGCATGTCAGCACACTTACCCTTAAATATACACACCGCCCCTGGAAACCTTGATAAACTCAGTCTCTTATTCCCCTGATCTGGCCCCAGCTTGCTTTTGGAATAAGCTTCTAAGTGAGTTATAAGTTGCTGGTCCTTGGAGCACACTTGGAATCATGGTAAAGCTGGGAGGAGGCTCTGTTGGCTGAGTCCAACTTCCACATAGCTCTTAACCACTAATGCACCAAGACGGATGGTAATGGCGATGCTGGTCAGACTGGGAACTCAGTGAAATAAACCCCAATCAGCGCCAAACTCCCTGCCACTTTCTCCAGGAGTGAGCCATGTACCAGGCTGTAGGATAACATGGGCTTTGTCCTTTTAGTCTTGCCGCAGGGAACTTAGTTTACCTTAAAGCAATGTCCTTTCTGTATGGACACAGGAAGACAGTTAATAATATGCTTTGTAACTTGGGAGCTGATTGACTCCAATAATATTTACTCCCGGGCATCTGCTTTCTCAACTCAGTTGCCCTTAGTTCCTAGCACCCCAAAAGCAGGGTCCTGACGAGGGATGGAATGAACCCAGGGCAAGCTGTGAGCTACCCTGGCATCAAAATGGGCCAGGCCAAAGTGCCACAATACTCAACTATAAGTTGAGAGCATGGTCATAGACAAATGCTGTCATGATCTAAAAGTAACAACGAGACTAGGACCCTGCTGGGGTTAGGAAGACTAACCTGGCCTGAGGACTGTGGTCTGGAATATATAGTGAATGTCCTCAGGAAGAACCAAACTTTAACTTAAGTTTATATCTCTTACTGTGCTCATACAGAATGACATTGCTAGAAATATTAGAAGTAAATTTACTATAGCTATTTAAGCGAATTACTAGATGAGGAAGGAAGAAAGAGACACACCCTGACACACCCTTGTTTGGACCCCACCCTTGAGCGGATCTCCTAGTAATGTCATCAAAATCCTTAGATGAGATTTTGTTAATGTCCTCGAGAAATGGTCTTACCCTTTTTTGTTGATTTGTTAATGCTCAACCCACCTTTGTGTCGCTACCCTGTGTAATTTGCTATATAAACTGAGACTGGGGGGCACTGAGGGGAGATAGAAGAAGAAGACAGAAGAGACGGAGAAGGAGACACAAGAGAGGACATGGGAGAAGAACAGAGAAGACACAGAAGTAGAGACAGAGAGAGGTTGGGAGAGACCAGAGGAGAGACTACAGAGACAGAGAGACAGACAGAAGAGAGCACAGCGGCACACACAGAAGCAGAGCACAAGGAGGAGCCATCCCCAGCCGGTCCTTACACAGCAGCTCGAGAGCACCAAAAGCGAGCAGCGCGTGCAAGAGAGAGCTGCCCCGAGTGCCCGCGGACAACAGAACAACGCGACACACATCATATCGTCTCCCCCTCCCGTGCGCGCCGCCCTTGTGATTTTTTACACCAATCATGGTTGAGTTCATTGTCTCATGGACTGACCCCCATAGTACACATATGAATTGCAGCTTCCTTCTGTGACTGTCCCACTGTCCATTGCCTGACTGGCCTCTCATGAGCTCACATGATCCTTCATCCCTTCATCACTTCGTCACCAGAGTCTGGGTTCAGCCCTGGCAGGAAAAGAGGAAGATGCAGATCATGTCATAAGGCTGTTTTTCATAGGCCAATGGAAGTTGCATCAAAGGAGAATACTGTGGAACCAGAGATGTGGCTGAGCAGCAGAAGCATAGAGCCTCGGGTTCAATCCCTGGCACCTCACACACAAACATAGTGATGCGGGGCTGGGCAGAGGATGCAAAGGGAGCACATACTTTGCTTGCAAGAGGCTCGTGTTCAATGCCTGGCACAGCATGGTCCCCTGAGTACCACTGGAAGCAACCATGGAGCATTTTATAAGGTCCCTGAGCACTATCAGATGTGGTCCCCAAACCAAACAATCTGTGTTTATTATATACTATCACATTTATAATTATGATGACGGATGCTTTTGTTTTTGTAAGTTTGCTATGGACTCACCAGACAATCTCATCCATCCTCACAACAGCCTCTGTGGCAGGTCCTATAATAAAATCTACTTCAAGAAAGAGGACTGAAGCTCAGAGAGGTTCTTGGTTTCCCAAGGACACAGATGCCTGGGGAGAGGAACAAGGATCCCAATTTCAGCCCATAAGCTGGGTCACCCTGTTTTGGGGTCAGGGAGTCCTTGCAGGTGCCCCAGGCCAGTCTCTGGCTGGGTGGTTAGGACTCTGATGGCGGGTGCAGGGCATTGGATGAACCGGGTGGCAGGAATCTTGCAGCATTGTGCCCTAAATGGAAGGAACTTGGGTCAGGTCAGGTACGTGCTTTCCTGCCAGTGCTCTCGAGTGTCCTTAGTGAAAAGCCACAGACTGCTTGGCTCTGTAAGACTTGCTGTCTTCTCTCTCTCGGTGTCTCTCAGTCTTTCTGTCTGTCTCTCTGTCTCTCTGTATCTCTCTGTGTCTGTCTCTCTGTGTCTGTCTGTCTCTCTGTGTCTGTCTCTCTGTCTCTCTGTATCTGTCTGTCTCTCTCTCTGTCTCTCTGTCTCTGTCTCTTTGTCTCTCTGTCTCTCTGTCTCTCTCTGTGTCTGTCTGTCTCTGTGTCTGTCTCTCTATATCTGTCTCTCTGTCTCTCTCTGTGTCTGTCTCTCTGTCTCTCTATGTCTGTCTCTCTATATCTGTCTCTTTGTCTATCTCTCTGTATCTGTCTCTCTGTCTGTCTCTGTCTCTCTGTCTCTGTCTCTTTGTCTCTCTGTCTGTCTCTGTCTCTCTGCCTCTCTTTCTCTCTCTCTCTCTGTCTTTCACTCTCTCTGTCTCTCTCTCTTACACACACACACACACACACACACACACACACACACACACACACACACACACTCCCCTTCAGTGACCACACGACCACACTCCCGCCTGGAAACGTCCATCTGTGAATCAGGGAAACACTTCTCTGCTCTCTGCATTCAGCGCTGGCTCGTCCCCCTCGCAGCCTCACTCGCAGATGACCTCATTTTTCCAAATCCACCTTCTGGGGCCGTTCCTCGCTGTGTTTCCGAGCTGAGTTGCACTGTGAAAGCCACAAGTGGTTTGGACAGGCCTCCCCCACGCAGGCCCCCCAACAGGCGTCCTCGTTGGAGTGGTGTGGAGAGGGAGGTTGCTTTCAATCCATGCGGGGCGAGGATGCTTGCAGTGGCGGGGGTGCGGGAGCGGTGGCTTGTCTGCCGGAGACTGTCCCTGGCAGGACACCTTGGCTGCCGTGGCGGAGCCTGGCTCCCAGCCCTTCGGGAAAGCGCCATCCTACCATTCCCTTTGGAGCTGTGATGAATGCAATTACAGTCCTGCTTCCCCGAGCCCACCCTCTGTCCCTCAGCCCCGCTGCACAGCCAGGCTCCAAACATTCCCAGGACGTAGCACTGGGGCACCATTGGGAATCTTCACCCCTCCCCTTATTTATGTTTTTGTTTTGCTTTGGGGCCACACATGGCAGTGCTCAGGGTTTACTCCTGGCTCTGCACTCAGGGATCACTCCTGGAGAGGTTCAGGGGGCCCCATGGGGGTGCTGGGAATTGAACCTGGTGGGCAAGTGGCAGATAAGTGCCCTATCCACTGCACGGTCTCTCGGCCTCTACTCATTTTATAGCCAAGGAGCCTGAGGCTCTGGGACGTTGTGTCCAGTGTCCGAATCATAGCCACAGATGTCCCCAGTGATTTGGCTGGGGTGTGCCATGTGGAGCACCGAGTGAGGATGGGGTGATGAGGCACAGGGTTCTGAGCTGTATCTTGAAGGACTTGAGAGTCCTTAGGAGCACGTTGGGGGTGGAGGGTGACCATCATTTGTTCTCTGGGACCTCAGACCTTCTGGAGCTGTGGCTGTGAGCAAGGTGGGGGTATGAGTATGAAGAGAACAGAGCTGTGGGTGATGGCCTAAATGGGGAGCTTCTGGTACTGGGCATATAGCTTGAGTGGCAGAGCACGTGCAAGGCATGTATGAGGTCCTGAGTTCAATCCCTGGCACTGCCTACCCACACCCCGCACAATTTAGAAAGACAAAGTGGAACTTTTTTTTTTTTTTTTTTTTTGCTTTTTGCTTTTTGGGTCACACCTGATGATGCACAGGGATTACTCCTGGCAGTGCACAGTGCACTCAGGAACCACCCCTGGTGGTGCTCAGGGGACCATATGGGATGCTGGGATTTGAACTCGGGTCGGCCACGTGCAAGGCAACTGCCCTACCCGCTGTGCTATCACTCCAGCCCCCAAAGTGGAACTTCTTGAAGTAATAGGGAGCCCTGAGGGCTGCTGAGTGGGAGAGAGAGCACAAGGCACGCACGGGAGCACCCAGAATGATAAAGGAGACAGTGGGAATGGCTGGCGAAGGAGGGTCCTTTTGTGCTATGAGCAGACAGAGGAAACTTGGACTTTTACACTCAGCCCGGAGTCCTGTCTGCACCCAGCTCAGCTCCAGAACGGAAAATGAAACAGCTCAGCTCAGACACGGTCAGCTTTGCCCAGGCAACTGAGTCTCTGTCTCTCTCTGTCTCTTCGTGTCGCTCTGTCTCTCTGTGTCTCTCTCTGCCTCTCTGTCTGTCTCTGTCTGTCTGTCTGTCTGTCTGTCTCTCTCTCTCTCTCACACACACACACACACACACACACACACACACACACACACACAATATTTAGAAGAGTCAGACTGAACTGTCCCCACCCCCTGCCACCCACATGGATGGGCCTGAATTCTGCTTCCTACCACCCCCTGAGAGCACTGACCCCACTCCACCTCCTGACCCACCCAGGAGGTTTGAGGGGCTCCAAGACTCACAACCTCCTCTTCTCTCTGCTTTCAGATCCCTCAGAGAAACCCCAGAATTTAGTGCTCCTCTCCCGTTGAAGGAAAGAAAATTCTTTCTTGGGCTGAGTTCTTCACCGCAACTGGTTTTCATTAGCTTTTCAAGTGGAAAATACCGCCCTGCCCCGCCCCCAGCCCAGTGGATAGCTGCCACTTACAGGCAGCACCATTGTTCATTGCCTCCTTTCATGCACAATGACCCAAGCTGCCGGCTGCACCCGCGGAGTGGAGGCAGGGAAGTCGCAGGCAGAGGGGCTGGTGCCTCTTGCTAGAGCTTCAGGGTGGAGGAAACCCGGATACTTGAGCAACCTGCTCACCACCGTCCAGCCTCGGCCGCAGACCCCAATCCTGTTCTCTCCTTCCTCCTTCCTGACTCCAAGGTCAAATTCAGCTTCCTCTGAGCTGGGAGAATTGACCCACGGCTCTCTTGGGGTCGCCGATTCTTGCCCCACCCCACCCCGAAGATCTAACTCTTGCTGGTACTGAGACCGAAAGGGGTCTAGCCTCCCAGACTCCGCCTGACCCCTTAACACCCCAGAGACTGGAGTGAGGTTGAGGGCCAAGCACAGGAAGAAACAGGAAGTGGAGGAGCTGGAAATGAAGTGGGAAGCTAGGAAGGCCGTGGCAGAGATGGCCATGAAGAAACTGGCCAGCAGAGCTCAAAGTAGCCCGCTGTCCACTGCCAGCTGGTCACACGGACAAGGAGAACCAAAGTCTCTACCAGGAAAAGTCGAGCCTGGAGATTATTTACATTTTCCTGGGCCCCTGCCAGCCCTTTCCAGGATTTTGTCAAATTTTCCGCCTACTTCTTTTCCCTGTGAAAACACAGTCTCCGTGTCAGAAAAACCCATCTTCAACATAAAAGGCCTTATAGTTATTTCCTTTCCATTTTTTTTTAAATTCAGGGGTGAGAGGGGATCGTGTTACTGAAGGGCAGGAAAGGGGGCTTAAGGGCTTGCCGGAGCTGTACCCCTCTCCCTTGCCCCCCACTCGTCACGTATGCTCTTATAAAAAAAATTCACTCCTTACCCAGAATATCCCCTGCAAGACAATAGCAGCTATTTCTTGGGGCAAGAAGAAAACATACTAGGGCGTCCTGCTCTGCACCCTCAAAAAGTACTAGAGAAATATGCAGCCCAGGACACATTCCTCACTGCTCCAAAGGGCAGATTCTCCCCAGGGAAAGCTGAGATCTCCACACACAAATGATGATGTTGGTATAGAACCAATTCACGAAATGAATAAATATTATTTGTTGAGTATATGTGTATGTATTTTCAAATGTATAAGCTCTCTCTCCTAATACCACTATTCAGAACACTACCATTTTGATATACATCACTGTTTTATTTTGTTTGTTTGTTTCTGGACCACATAACTGCTTAAGGGCTACTCCTGGCTCTGTGCTCAGGGATCACTTTGGGCAATGCTTTGGGAAATCTACCTGGGTTGGACACATGCAAGGCAAGTGCCTTAACCTCTGTATGATCTCTCGTCTCTCTGAATCTCTCTAATCTCTCTCTCTATTTCTCTCTCTCTCACTCACTCTCACTCTCTTTCTCCTGTGCTCATGTGATATTTTTGGGCCACACCCAGTAGTGTTCAGGGATCACTCTTGGTGTGACTTGGGGGACCTTACGGGGTGCCAGGGATCAAACCCAGTTGACTGTGTGTAAGGCAAGAGCCCTACCTGCTGTTCTATATCTTTAGTCCCTGGGTCTCTTTTATAAGTGACCAATTTCATTCACAAGGGCTCAGCCCTCAGGACCCTCCCAGTCTCCACCTCTAAATCCATCACACTGAGGTGTGAACATTCAATCCAGAGTATCATCATCATCATCATCATCATCATCCCGTTGATCGTGGAATTTCTCGAGTGGTCTCAGTAACGTCTCCATTCACCCTAGCCCTAAATTTTAGAAGCCTCTCTATACCTGTTCTTCCCAACGATGTTGCATTGGAGGCTCTTCCAGGGTCAGGAGAATGAGACCCAGATTGTTACTGGTTTTGGCATATTAATACACCATGGGGACCTTGCAAGGCTCTCCCATGTGGGCAGGAAACTCCCAGTAGTTTGCCAGCTTCTCCTAGAGGGAGAAGTAGGCTATCTTCCAGGAGCTTGCTTTTAAGTCTCTGGATGCTGGCCGTGTATGGGATTACAAGGCACTGGGGGCAGTCCCTGGATGTGACTGCCTAGCAACTGGGAAAGTAGCTAGGGAAATCTGGACAGAGGAGGCCCAGTCCTGATGCGAGCAGGCTTGGAGGTCTCAGTCCCAGGTCCCACACATCTGGGTTCCTCTACTGGTACCTTTATGCGTGAGGCTTGTCCGAACATGTGGAGAGGGGCCTTGAGCATGACTGTGGCTAGGTTCTGGAGGTCTTCGGCCGCTGGGAGCTCTGCTGGGGGCGAGGAGGGAAGCTGGAGCCTATCCCCTCCCAGGGGCCCCAGGGAAGACAGCCAGGCATGCAGGCAAGAGACTCTCTGCGTAATCCAGAGTAATTCTAGGATTTTGGGATTGTCTCTTACTGGTCAATATTCTTCCAGTTACTTCCAAATTGGGCTTTTGTTCATTGTTGTTTGTGTTTGTCTATGCTTTGCTATTTTTCCACACAACCTTGTCATCAGTGCTGGGGCTCTCTTCTGAGATATGGGGCTTTGGTTATGTGCAGTGGAGTTCTAGAGCCAGCGAGGAGTCAGGAAATGTGTGTTTAAATGGTAACAGGCTTCCCCGGCAGCAAATCTGGAAGGCCTGGCAATTCACACTCCTTCAGAACAGCCTCCAACTTGCTGACTAGAGCGTGACCTTTTCATAGGGAGTCCTCTTCCAAATTTATTTCACTTTTAGGTAAGACATCTGAAATGTATAACTCTGAATTTATCCATTCTCTGCATTTGCAGCTCAGCTCTCAGCCTGGGGTGGCTTGGTCCTGCGGGTATCACTGTATCACTGTCATCCCGTTGTTCGTCGATTTACTCGAGTAGGCACCAGTAACATCTCTATTCCTCCCAGCCCTGAGATTTTAGCAGCCTCTACTTACTCGTCTTTCCCAACGATTGGAGGCTCTTTCAGGGTCAGGGGAATGAGACCTATCGTTACTGTTTCTGGCATATCAAATATGCCACAGGTAGCTTGCCAGGCTCTGCCTGGGGGGGTGGGATACTCTCGGTAGCTTGCTGGGCTCTCCAAGAGGTATACATATTACTCTCTATGATTTGTTGCCTACTGTCTGAACTCCATCAAATATGGTGTGGTAATTATGGAAAATGGGTAGGAAATGTCTTATACCACGCGGTCCAAAAAGTGGCCTGCAGAGTGGTGGCAGTTGGGTAGTGGAGGTCGGCTGCTGTGGCTGGGTCCGTCGGGGTGGGGAGGGTTCTCACCCACCCCCCTCTGGGGCACCCTGAGTGAAAACAGCCTGGCAGAGAGCCCAGTGGCATGGCTATGGAGGCCTCATTTTATACTCTCATCTGGGCGGAACGACTGTTGAGATCTGGAGGGTGGCCAATGAGATTATCTGGTGCCAGCAGGGTGTGGCAGGGTGTGGCTTATGGGTATGATCCCTGGGTCACCGGAAATTGGGGGATAGCAGGTAGAGGATCTCTGCTTCTGGGTCCAAGGTCACAAAGTTCCGCATTATCTGGGTTCCCTGGGACTTCATTCATGCATGAGGCTCAGCCCGAGAGTCCAGAAAGCTGCCTGGAACGTGGCAGCAGTTAGGTAGTGGAGGTCGGCTGCCAGGGCTGGGTCCCTTGGGGTGGGGAGGGTTCTCACCCGCCCCCGTCTGGGGAGCCCCGAGTGTAAACAGCCTGGCGTGGAGTCCTGCAGGTATAAGCAAAAATGCTTCCAATCCCCATTCCATGGGTTTCCCTAAATCCCTGCCTCATCCAGGATTCTGGAATCTCCCAAGGGGCATGGGGAAGGAGTTGGCAGTTTTAGGGTCTCCTCTGGGTCCACACTCTGAGCAAATTGAAATCACTTCTTTGGGGATCATCTTATAACCCCACATATAAAGTTCCTTCCCAGGCTACCTCAACAGAGATTGGGAGTGAGCCCTTTACACACACACACACACACACACACACACACACACACACACACACACACACACACACACCTTATACAGTTATTCATATGTAGACTACTGAAACTAATGGGGGGAAATTACATCTTAAGATACATATGACTCAAAATTCCAAGTTCAATATGCACATTTTGCTTCCGGTGGTAGAGGGTTAGGGCCACAAGTGATGCTCAGGGCTTACTTCTGGCTCTGTGCTCAGGAATGGCTCCTGATGGTGCTTGGAGACCAGATGGGGAGCTGGGGATGGAATCCAGGTTGGCCACACGCAAGGTAATCTCCTTACCTGCTGTCCTATCACTCCAGCCCTCAAAATGCACATTTCTAAACAGGCTTCTGATTTGTCCTGGTCCTGCCTCTCCTCAGATGAACAGCTGCCCCAGAGTAATGGTACCTCTTGCCCTTTCCCTTCTACTGAGCGTCAGTTCTCCCAGCCTCTGTATCCAGGTGCTGGGGCAGTGGGACAGAGTACCTTGCTGAGGGTAGCTCTGTCAGGGGTAAGAAGGAACAGCCCACTCCTGACCACAGCAAACATCCATTCATTTGATCCATTCTTCACCTTGAGCAGAGCATTCTTCATAAAACACAAGCTAAGGACAGAGAGATAGTACAAGGGTTAAGGGGCTCGGCTTGCACAAGGCTGACTCCAATCCAATCTTTGGTACCATATATGGCTCCCTGAGCACTGCTCCCCGCAACGGAGGGTCTGGGAAACTTGGCCACTTGCAGCAGAGAGGATGAGAGGGGCAGGATGTTCCCTGAGGTAAACATTTTTTTTTTTTTTTGCTTTTTGGGTCATACCCAGCGATGCTCAGGGGTAACTCCTGGCTTTGCACTCAGGAATTACTCCTGGAAGTGCTTGGGGGACCTTATGGGATGCCGGGGATCGAACCCGGGTCGGCCGCGTGCAAGGCAAACGCCCTACCTGCTGTGCTATCGCTCCGGCCCCCAGTCCTGAGGTAAACAGTTTTGACCCTGTGGACCTCCTGGAAAGATCCAGTGGACTCTAAAGACTTTTCCAGAATACTCTTTGAGTAAGGCTGATGTATTCTAGAATGAAGGTTGTTGAAGAGGATACAGAGGGTAGTTACCCTCGTGGGAAGTCACAGCAGTTGGGAAACACTTGTTCAGGGAGCTGTGGAAAGGCTGATGGGGGCAGGAAGAAGAGCCCAGAGCCTCAGACAGGCCCGCCACCTGCACCAGATACAAGCGCCTCATCACGCGGCAAGAGGGCTCAGGCTGCCCACACTCAGCTGCTGCTTAGAACTCCCCCGTGCGCCTTCTCCAGGGAGGTGCCCTGGCCACTTGCTGCACTTGTCAGAGGGAGGAGAAAGTAGTGAGTGCCGATGTGTTCGCCCACCCCACCCGGAAGGCCCACTGCGGCTGCCGATCACCTGCCAGTCCCTCCCACGCAGCGGCCCGTTTAGTGAGGCTTATCGGAAAACAAAACAAGATGAGCTGATTCTCTGTGTGAAATGGGTTATGTTGGGCCCTAATCCCCCACAGCCAGCCAGCCCGGTCCCTGCAGACCACCTTAGTGAAGGTTACGTCCCTTTCAGGCACCAGGAGACAGAAACCCGGTAATGCATTCAGTGCGGCGAAAACTTAATCCCAAATAGCATTTTTACTCATACGAGGCAAGTTAACTGGCTGACGATTCAATTCGACAAACACTGTCCCTGAATTGAGGTCATCCGTTTACTTAATTGGAACTTGGCTGCTTCTCCCGTGGCCTTCTGACCAATGCTGGGGTCGAGATTTGCAGATGGCTTTTATTCTTCCGATTATGGGGTCCCCTCCTGGCCAGGGGTGCTGGGATGGAGGGGGATTGGCAGTATGCTCCCACTATGCCCAAGTAGAACCCCCAGAACACCCAGGCATGGGTGGGTCAGGAGGGGTCAGCTTCAGGAATGACTCTGGCATGACCCTTTCGGGGTTCTAGGACACTGGGGGAGTCTCCATGACAGGGGGTGATCTTGGACTTTGTGAGAGAAATGGTGGCTGGGCTGCGGAATCCCAGAAGGAAGGTGCTGGGCTGGTCAGGGGTCCCCAGAAACAGGATCACAGGGGTGTGCCTGAAGGAGTTGACTATCCACAAGGCCCCATGGTCTGAGGACCAACCGACAAGTTGCTGATGAGCAGAGTTCACGGTGAGTCTGAGGACCGAGATCCAAGTGAATCCGTGGTGTCCAATCCATGTCTCCATCCAGGATCCCAGAACAATGGAAAAGTTGGCATGACATGACTGTGTGAGGAGCATTAGGCAGGAAGGATTCTCCTTCTGAGAACCCCCTGGTTCATTATAACGGGATCATCTACTTCCTAGGGGAGGACCATCTATTTCAGGCCGTCCACAGGCTTACATGTTTGTTTCACTCCCAGTAATCACTATAGGAACACCGAACATGGTGTTTGACCAATATCTGGACACTCCATAATCCATCCAAACGGACATAAAATTTGAAAGGGTATAGGGATTTGGGACCATACCTGGTGGTGTTCAGGGGCCACTCTCAGCTCTGTGCTTGGGGATCCCTTGTGCTGGGGATCCAACCGGGTCAGTAATGCAAAGTCACATGTGACACAAGCACCTTAACCCCTGTACTATTTCTTTGACCTGGTGCATAAAAATCAATGATTGGGACTGGAGCGATAGTACAGCGGGTAGCATTTGCCTTGGATGCAGCCAAACTGAGTTGATACTCCAACCCCCGACAGGGTGCCCCAAACCCTTCCATGAGTGATCCCTGAGCACAGAGTCAGGAGAAATCCCTGAACACAGCAGGGTGTGGCCCCAAACCTAAAACCTTTAAGAAAAGCAAAAATGAAATGCATTTTCACAAACACCAAAAGACGAGTCAAAGATTGTGCCCAAATCAGGGAAAAGGATGGGTCTTATTCTGTAGCCAGAGATGCTGGGTATCCCACCTCATTCTCCTAGATGACCACTGCCTGAGACAGGGACATAGGGATGTGCCTGCAGACAGGTCAGGAGGAGGCAAGATTCTGAGGTCGTTGTACACTGGAGGTGAGCAGATGTGGAGGGGGGACACTGTACATTGAACTACACATGCAGGGACAGGGTGAGTCACATCGTACATGGCTTAAAGGAGAACTCTGGAACTTGGGGCATGCCCTGAACCTATCTCCTTGAACCACACTTGATCTACCCCAGCCGCCTGGCAAGGTAGCAGGACAGGGCAGAGTCTCCTCTCCTGATCACATGGCACGGCTCTCCCAGATGAGTGCCGGGTCCCCAAACAACGACCCACGAGCATAGGGGACATTCGCCAGGAAGTCACAGAAGGAAGGAAGAATTCCAAGAAACTGCACCCGTCTTGTCCCAGGCAAGGCCTTACAAGTACCAACTCATTCACCAGACAAGGGATGGAGAAATAAATCAGAATTGAATGAATCGGGACAGCACAATCTGCATACCTGGGTGCCCACAAAAGCCCGACTGTGCTTTCTGGGCGGAACTGGGCTGTGAATGTCACTCACCATACAAGCCCAGAAGGTCGAAACCATCCCCCCTGCCCCCTTTGATCCAGGAAGAAATGAGTCGCACAAACAGGAAGCCTGCGGGGGTCACACAGCTGCTCAGGGTGGGGCTGGGGCTGGCTTGCCAACAGTCCTTCCCCCAGGAACCCCTCCACCCTCCCTCCTCTTCCCAAGCTCCATGAGGGATCCCCCAAGTTTGGGTTGTCCACCAGGCACCCCTAGAACTGAAAAGAGAAGCCTGGCCAATACAAGTCTGATGATTCACAGAGAGGAAAAAGCAGGCTCCTGGGCGGAAGGAGGAATAGGGCAGCTTTTGAGCCCGGTCCCTCCACTCCTCTGCGTGCAGGGGCCAGGCCAGGTCTGGGCCAGCATTCAAAGCTGCAGGTCTCTCTTGAAGGAGGTCAAGGGACAGCTCCAAGGACAGTGGTCAGAGGGTCCACTCGCATGTGGGAGTTGTGTGGGTCAGAAGTGGCTTTGAGCTCTGTACCGACTCGGGCACAGAATGGGGACTCTGTCTCCTCTCCTCCCTCCCCGGTCCCTCCACCCAGCCAAATGCGGCCATGATTGTGTGTTTGTGTACTGGGCCTGGGGCTGCGTCATCCCCATGGGACACACCGCGTCTGCCCTTCCAGGGTAGAAGCAGCGCTGAATGATAATGCCAGATTTAACTCCGGGCGCAGATACAGATTAGCAGCCTTAACGCAGTCTCCCGGCTTTGGAAGAAGCAGACATAATTCAGCACCCCAAAATGCACTACTGAGGGGAGTCCCCCTGGACTAGGCAGAGATTTGTGGGAAGGATCCTTGAGTTCACATTCTTTTGAGGATCACTTTCCACTCAGAACAGACCTCGGCAAGGTGAGGGCCCCACAGACATTAGAGAAAATCCCAGAAGCCCCAACTGCAGAGGTGAGTGGGGGGGCAGCACTCACAGGCCTGAGCTGGAAGTAGGAGAGGCAGCGGGGGTCAGAGGATCTGAGTCGATGGCATTTAGGGGGTTATTGTCTCAGGGCATTTTCAGCCCCTGGTAGGTGGGGGAGGCGGGGGGGTTCAATATTTGAATACAGTATTTAAACTTCACCAAGTGACAACCTGAGTAAGAGGGATCCGGGACATAGAAGGCAGAGACCCCCCAGGTGGAGGGGGTCCCAAACCTGAATGGGGCAGCCCTGGGTCTAAAACTGAAACCGACACCCAATGCAGAGAGGGAGAAAGAGCTAGAAGGAGCCAACAGTACAGGCCAGCTTTGACAGCGGGCTCTGAGCGCTCTGTCACCAAGTGGAGAATGACGGGGAGTGAGCCAGCATAGGTACTGCCCAGACCCCTCCACCACACCGGGTCCTATGAGAGGTGAGACAGTGCAGTGTACGAGGCAGGTAAACTCGTTCATTTAAGTTGGTCGCATTAAATCCCGCCCACCAAGAAAAGGGACCCATTCAAAATTGATAATGGGATAGCTGGGGTGGGAGATGGCAGCAGATAAAAGGAAGACCTCCCCAAAAAAAACCAGGCTCTGTGTGAGAGAGTGTATCTGTGTGTCTGTATGTCTGTATGCCTGTCTCTTTGCCTCTCTGTCTCTCCCCAGCCCCCATCTGCTCACCTACACCACAAAAGACAGCAGGACAACCTGATCTCATGCATGTACATGTGGTCATGGCCTGAGAAGAAGGAAAGTCAGAATGACAGGGAACCACTGGGGGTCCCGTCCACCAGAGGCACAGTAACAAAACTTCAGACTAGGAAATCATACACTGGCAAAAGAACAGCACAGTGACAAGACCAGGCCATTGTACACTGGAGGTGAGCAGATGGTGAGGGACTTTGCACACATGCAGGGACAGGATGAGTCACATCATACATGGGTAAAAGGAGAGGTCTGGAAATTGGGGAGTGTCCTGAACCCATCTACTTGAACCGTACAATAAACTCTTAACTTCTCAAGCGTCTGAGTTTTGTATGAAAATCTTTCATACACTGCTCCAGAACCCATTAGGGCAGGCAAAATCCACTTAAGCACTAATAGGACACAGTCCCTTGACCATTTATTTCCCTGAAAATTCCCAGAACCAGGCTTTTTAGAGAGAACATCATTATCTCCTGTTCCCCATGGGAAGAGTAAAGCACAGAGGGTTTGAATTTATGAAGCCACTCACCCCACGATGCCACAGGAAATGTGCCCAGCACTGGATAAGAGCTGACCTAAAGGGCCATGGCCCTCTGCCTTCATGGAGCCGACAGTCTTTGGGGAAGCCAGGAATTAGGTAAATGAACCCAGAGTTGAACATGCAATCACAAAGCGCCATAAATACAGTCAAGAAAGGAGTCAGACTCTATTCAGGAAAACAGTATGACAAACTCAAACCAATGGGAGACTCGGGCAAAATTTCCTCTGAGGGTTCCTAAGGACCACCACCTAGTGAGTGACAGAGCCAAGGTCTTGCTCTTCCCAGCAGGTCCTCGTCGCTAAACAGTGGCTATGAGGGGACTTGGCAGTTTCCTTCTGATATTCAGAGTGTACATCCTGGACCTTGCTGGGATTTCCGGAACACTCCATTCCCTCTTCTTCATTCTCACTTCTTATATCATTCCTTCAGCATCCGGAGTTAGGATGAGTCAAAAATGGGAAGCTGAGGCACCACCACTCCAAAAATGATAAATGAGAGCCAAGGGCTTTCTGAGTTCTGGGAATGGAACCTCTTGAGTGCCAGCAAGAGGTTCCATTCCCACCTTCCCTATTTACCAAAGGTGGGACTGAGACACTGGCCTTTGGCAGACTGTGGAGAGATGCGTCACGATCAGCATGACCTCACCCAGCACACCTCCCAGGTGTCCCAGTAGAGTAACTGCTGGGAAGGAGCGTTGTCTTCCGGGGTTGAGGGACTGCTCAGCACAGACGCTTCTCTCCTCCCTACGTCTCTGCTGTCACCCTGGATTAAATGTGGGCAGACAGTTTCCCCACCCCTGGCACTAAGCTCAGCCACAGGATTTGCTTAAGTCAATAGGATGTCCATTGCCAAGAGGTAGGCAGGGACTGGAAACATGCTCAGTGGGCTTTGCCCTCTCTGTGACTCTGCCACGGCTAGACAGAGGTCGCCACCTCAGCCTAGGCCCAGGATGAGAATCGGGAGTACTTTTGATGGGTCAGACCTGTCATTTGTGGTAGGTATGTGGCTCAGGGGCAGGACTTAATATGGGCCCAATTGACACTGAACAACAAGTGCCAGAGACCTCAGGAGAGTCACACAGATGGAAACAGCCTTAGAAGTATTTTAGGCCATCCCTGTAGTGACCCAGGGCTCAGACCAGGGCATCCTCGGTTGTTATAGGAAGAACGAGAGAAAACTCATGCCACAACTGAGTTGGTAATTATGAGAAGAGTTGGAATAACTATTGCTGCTACAATGTTTTCCCCCAAAAGAAATCTCAGCATAAACAGGTAGAGAATACAACCTCTGGGCCCTTAGGAATATTAGAAATGATGCTGTCTTGCTTTCCATGTGCATGATTTTTCTTTCCTACTTAACAGTATTGCAGTAGGTCAAGAGCAACAGACATTCACAGGGCCAGAGAGATAGTACAGCAGGTAGGGCGCTTCCCTTGCACACAGCTGACCTGGGTTCAACCCCCAGCATCCCAGGTAGTCTCCTGAGCACCAGCAGGACTGATTCCTGAGTGCAGAGCCAGGAGTAACCTCTGAGCACTGCCGGGTATGCATGCTCTGGCGAGCGCGTGTGCGCATGCACACAGAGAGAAAGAGAGAGAGAGAGAGAGAGAGAGAGAGAGAGAGTCTGATATAAAATTCAGGAAATATTTGGAAGAAAGAGAGAGAAGAGAGAGAGAGAGATGCAAGGAATGATGTTTCAGAAGAGAGAAAGGAAAAATGGTTCCTATTCTATACTCCCAGGGGCTGATACAGATTTTTCTCTCTCCCACTAGGAGATCAGTAAGAAAATTTTTGCAATTACCAGACAAGTGACAAGAGAGGCTTTGTCCAGAGTGTGGGAATTAAGTGAACACCAAACAAGGAAGATGTGTCCCCCACCCAGGGGCCCCACAGTCTTGCTCCAAAGGAACAGGGCCAATAAGTCAACTTAAGTTCAATGGAATCTCGCAGATTCTTTCTCCTCAACCTCAACAGGCCAGAGGCAGTTCCCAGTGCTCTTGGCTCCTGGGGAGGGTGTCCCCTAATGGGTACAGGAGGAAGGACTCCCAGCAGGTCCCTACAGCCGGAAGGACCGCTCAGAGTTGGAACTCCTCATTCTCCCGCAGGTGGATGTAGCCAGGCCAGCCCACGAGATCTGGAGAAGCTGCTGGTTCTACTAGAGGCGGTTGGCAAGGAGCTGGGGAGGCAACAGGGACAGGAACGCAGGGCGGGTGGACCTGCTTCGGGTCGGAGTCTGGGCTTCCCTCTTGAGGAGTGAGCAAACGCCTGGAAGGAGTTCGCTCTGTCTGCCAGAGGATGAACCTAACTTCCTCCTCTCCCCATTCAGGCCCAGCTCTCAGGAAGGCCCTGGGGAATGAGGGCTCCGCAGTCTTTGGCAAACGTCAGACTTCCTCTGGCAGCAGCTGTTTTCTGCTTCCTACCCCCTGAAAACAAAGGAGAAAACAAAGAATGCCCCTGCGGGTCACCCAAGTGGCCTTGTGACCACAGTCCATTGCCACTAATGACTCCAGACTTCACCCCAGAGGCCAGCTCTGCTGAGGGTGCGGTGTGCCTTCCCCCAGCCCGAGCATCTGGGTCACAGCTTGGCTAAGTGTTTGTTTCTGGGCAGGCTGACTTAACGGTGACTAAGCTTGGAAGTCATAAAACCTGGTAATAAACCTGTCAGTGAGGCTGTCAGCCAGGCCAGGATATAGACCCTGGGTGTCTTTTGCAGCTGGGCAAGGCCTCTTGTTCCTAGCTCCTCCAAAGGCCTCAGGCGGTCCCTGCCTGAAATGTGTTAAAATCCACCCTCTCCCAAGGTCCTTGGTGATGGGCCAGGAGCGTCCAGCTGGAATCCACAGAAGATGATAGAGCAGGGATGAGACGGGGCGGGGGGAGGGGTGGTAAGAGAGGTCAAGAGCAGTGTGACCCAGGACTGGGGCGCACCCATTTTCTGTCATTCAGTCATTTTCCAAAGCCTTTTGTGAATCAATGGAGGGAAAAAAAAAAAACAAAACAGAATCTTATCAACAAGGGCTGTGTTCCTGAGAATTTCCAAGTTAGTTCATTGTAATACCTTCTGCTTCCCAATGTGGAAACCCACAATCTAAAGAATCTAATTATAGTCCGGCTCATCCCTTAGCTTGGGCAGCAAGCGTCATCTCTCGAAGACTCCATTGCTCTCAGATGAGGATGATAGTATCACCTACCCTGCTTCCCCCATCGGCATTTGGCAAGGTTCAAATGGATTAACGAACTCAGAGGATTTGGAAAAGGGCAGGGTGCCACTTAACAATGAAGAATAAGATGTATTGAGTTCAACCCAATAGATCCTGACCGAGTGCCAGCTTCATGCCAGGCAACAGTTGGGAACCAGAGATACAGTGATGAGGGAGAAAGATACAGTGCCTGCCCTTGGGCCCAGCCCTTTGCTAGATGCTTGGAAGAGACAAAAAAATAACAATAGCAATGATACTAGTTCACTCACCAACCTTTCTCCAAGACCTATGTTTGAGCTGTGCTGTTCATATACATTTAACACTTGCAAGGGTCAGGGTATACCTCAAGCTAGTGAAGGATACAGAGTCACAGACATACACTCATAAATAAATACATGTATGTCTGTATCTGTGTGCTACTTGTGGCGTATTCGATATGCCAAAAACAGTAACAATAGGTCTCACAATGGAGACGTTACTGGTGCCCACTCGAGCAAATTGATGAGCAACCGGATGACAGTGACAGTGACAGTGTACTTGCATGTGCATTTTGAGTCTTTAGATATTACCATATTCAACAGTGAAAAACTAAAAATAATTTGTTCTAAGATTAGGACCAAGAGAAGGATGTCTACTCTTACTATTTACAGTCAGTTTAGGGTAGCCAGAGCAATAATGCAAGAGAGAAAAAAAAAACGCCATCCAAATCAGAAAGGAAGAATTGAAATTGTCACCATTTGTATGCGACATGATATCATAGTGCTGTGTTGCTTAGCTATGGGCATAAATTCTGCAAGATGCATCAGTTGGCGATGTCATCACATGAACCTCTTGATAACAACACTGCAGTGGAGTTTGTATGTGTGGGAATCTGGGGAACAGAACAGCCTGAGAGTAAAAGAAGCATAATCGGAAATACGTTTTCAAGAGACAGTCAATACAACACGATTCAGCTGCTGGGATAATGGACTGTGACATTTCAATGGTTCTGGTTGTACTAGGAAGTAGGGCATTTGGGAACGAACTTTATAGATGGGGTTCCATGTTGGCAAGACATCATATGCTGGACACTGGTGTTTAGTGGATCTTTGTATGACTGAAACCTGACCATGAACAGCTTTGTAACTATGCAACTTTATTTATTTAAATAAAATATTTTTAAGAAGACATCATATGCACATGACTATACATATAAAAACTCCATGTAAAATCCCTCTAGGGCTGGATAGAGAGTACATTGGGTAAGGTGCTCTTCTCCCACATGGCCAACTTAGGGTCCATCCTGGACAGAGCCAGTTGTAAGCTCGGACACTGCCAGGTCCTTCCCCCAAACAAAACAGAACAAAAAGCACATCTAAAAAATGAAATTCATTAAAAAATTCATTAAAGTTGTAGGATAAAAAAATTGCATCTTGTCCTGCCAGGAGTGATTTCTGAGTTCAGAGTTAGGAGTAAGCTATGAGCACTGCTGGGTGTGACCCCAAAACCAAGCAAAGATAAAATAAAAATTAATTATTCTATTTATCGTTAGTGGGCTGCAGCGATAGCACAGTGGGTAGAGCATTTGCCTTGTATGCAGCTGACTTGGGTTCTATTCCTTCGTCCCTCTTGGAGAGCCCAGCAAGCTACCGAGAGTATCCTGCCCACACGGCAGAGCCTGGCAAGCTACCCAAGGCGTATACAATATGCCAAAAACAGTAACAACAAATCTCACAATAGAGATGCTACTAGTGCCCGCTCGAGCAAATCAATGAACAACAAGGTAACAGTGACAGTATATACTAATAAACTATTAGAATAACAAATTAGTAACACAATCCCACTTATAATTGAATCAACAATTAAAATATCTAGAAATAAATATAGTAAAGAAGTGAAAGACCACTTGTATAGTGAAAATTGCAAGACATTAATAAAAGGAAATTAAACCAATAAATGAAAATATGTTCTAGATATTGGAAGAATTACTATTGGTAAAACATTTGTACTCCACAAAGCAATCTACAAAGTCAATACAAGCCCTATAAAATGTCAAAGGCCTTTTTTACAGAAATAGAGCACACAGTTCTACTATTTGTATGAAACCACACACACACACACACACAGAGGGAGAGAGAGAGAGAGGAAGAGAGAGAGAGAGAGAAAGAGAGAGAGAGAGAAAGAGAGAGAGAGCCTAGAGGAACCAACACAAAAAGAAAAGAAAAAAACATAGGTAAAAAGAGACATCACCAGTCCTGATTTCAACTATATAATGAAACTAGAGTAAGTAATGTAGTATGATACTGGCATAAAACAGTCACATAATACAATGGAATTATGATAGAGAACCCAAAAATAAATCCATATGTTTATGGTTAAAGAAATGAAAGATATCCAACGGGGAGAGGATAACCTGTTTAATAATGGCATTGGGAAAACTGGAAAGTCATATACAAGGATTGAAATTGTGCACATCTTATATAATAATTTGCTTCAAAATGGATTAATGACTTGAATGTATGACTTGAAACATAAAACTCCTAGAAGAAAATATCAGTGAAAATCTCCCTGGTATAGGTTTTGGTGATAATTTTTAAAAATCTAATCCTAAAGCTAGTGCAACAAAAGCAAAAAATTAAATGTAGGGTTACATCAAACTTTCCACAGTAGTAGAAACATCAACAAAATAAAAACACATCTTATTTGCAAATATACCTGAAAAGTGGATAATACATAAAAATACAAAGAACTTATACAGCTCATATCAGAATAAAATACTAAACAATCCAGTTAAAAGTTTGGCAAAGAATTTGAATAGGCATTTTCCCAAAGAAGACATATGTATGGTCCTTAGACATGCAAAAAGATGTTCAGCATCACTATCCTTAAGTAAATGTAAATCAAAAGCACACTGAAATATCTGTTAGACCCTCTTAGGATGACCGTTATCAAAAAAGCAACAAATGACAAGTGTCAGAATATAACTCAGTGGTATAGCTCATGCCTCATATGTGTTAGACCCTGATTTCTATTCCAGCACCACAAAACCAACAAAACACAAAAACAAACAAACAAAAAAAAGTGTTGACAAAGATGTGGAGAAAAAAAGAACCTTTGTGCACTGTTGGTGGGACTGTACCTTGGAGTAGGCATTATGGAAAACAGTATGGCTAGTTCTTTACAAATTAAGCATAAAAATAGAAAATGACCCACTTATTCTTTTCATCAAAACAAGAAGCAACTCAGAAAGGTACATAAGCTCCCTTGTTCATTACAGCATTATTTACAGTAACCAAGATATGGAAAGAATGAGTCAGTGAATGAATAAAGAAATATACTTACATACAAACAGAGGCTGGAAAATTATTCCCTTGTGAAAAGAACAAAGTGTATCCATTTGTGACAGCATGGTTGGACCTCAAAGGCATTATAAGTAAAATAAGTTAAACTGGGAAAGAAAACTTCCACATGATCTCTCTTATAAATAGGATCAAAAAGACAAAAATAAAAAGGTTTTAGAGGGACTAAGAGATAGTACTCCTGGTAACGCCCTTTTCTTGCACTTAGCTGAACCTAGTTCCATCCCCGCATTATCCCTTGAGCACCACCAGGAGTGATCCCTGACCACAAAGCAGGAATAAGCCCTAAGCACAACCAGGTAGGGCCCAAAAGCCAAAAGCCAAAAGCCAAAGTTAAAAAATAATAAAAAAAAAAAAACTCTTAGATGCAAAGAACACGTCAGCAGTCAGCACTTGCCAACTTGTCAGAGATAGAAAAGGGTCAAAATTTTAAAAAGGGAATGGGAGAAGGACTTAAAAGACATCTTTTAAAAAAATAAGAGTGACCGCCGAGATGTGATCCCGGGGGCCGCATGCATGTGCGGCCTCTCCGCAGCTGCACAAGCGTGAATCCAGACCCAGCAAAACCTCTTTCGGCATGGGCAACTCCTCACAGAATGTCTCCAGCCTGAGAACTAAGCCTCAGCCCTGTGCCCGCTCAGGAGGGGAAAGGTATTTCTCTCTCTCGCTTCTTTCTCTCCGGGGATGAAGGGCGCGGTGGCCGCCATATTAAGACGACCACAGATTGGGTTTTCAAGCCTGCAATGATCTAATATCTGGAAGAAATCTCCCTGGACTTCTTGTTAAAGTACAGAAATTCAAAACCGCGCGGCCGCAGTAGGTCTTCACAGTAGGTCTGAATCTAGTGGGGTACTCCTAACAACAATAGTGAGGTTTGTGTTGAAATATTGAATGTAACTAAAGTAAACAGAATGTAAAATGAAACTTATCAGTTACAAGGTAGGGGGTGGGGGGGCGGGATGGGAGGTGTACTGTGTGGGTTTTTTTTTTTTTTGGTGGTGGTATATGGGCACTGGTGAAGGGATGGTTGTTTCAGCATTGTATAACTGAGACCTAAGCCTGAAAGCATTGTAATCTTCCACACGGTGATTTAATAAAATAAAATTTTAAAAAAATAAAATAAGAGTAATGTTTCTGAAGATGCTAATTTTTTAATTAAAAGACTGTGATTTACAAAGTTATTGATGGTTGAGTTTAAGGATATAATATTTCAACACCAGTCCCACCACTGGTGTTGACATCCCTTATCCCCTTCCCATTCCTGTTCCCCCACCACCACCCCTGCCTGTCAACTTGACAGGCATATTACAAAGTTTCAGTGGTTGCAGCTTAGATCTCATGTTTTGAGTGTTGTTGAGTCTGTGTTTGGGGTCTGTAACTGTAACACTCACCCATATCACCAATAAGTAACTGTGATTTTTTGACTCTGGCACTTTCGGCTCCAACACAGTGACGCTCCAATCTCTGCCGATTAAGCTCTCATCATCCACAAGTTGTCAGGAATTTGTGCTCAGATATGACATGGAGTCATCTGGTGCTGCTTTCTTCCCTCTCGCCCTCCTCCTTCTTCTCTTTCCAAACACTCAGTTCCAGGAACTGTCAGAACACAAACCTGCCTCCTTGTGTCAAAGCAGTCTGCCCTGCCCCAGAGAGGGCTGGTGGGCCCCGCGGGAACTGTGGGTGAGGTGTGGGGGGGTGGTTTTAGTGTGGAGACAAACCCCTGTGTGAGGAAAGAACGCTCCTCTGTGTTTGTTTGTGTATGAAATCTCTTCTCTGAGATCAAGGCTATTGCTACTTAGCATCATTAGCTACAGCTACAGTTTTTGTCCACAAAACTGTCTAAAGTCAGAGAACAGCTGAATAGAAAATACGGGCTTTGTATAGTGTCTGGAAAGCAACTTATAAGTTGCGAAACAAGTCCCGCCAGCACCGGCTGCAGAGAAAGCCTCAGAAAGGAAGTGGGCTTGGGGAAGGGGGATGTCTGGCTTTATTCAGAGGTGATACAATAGCTTGCGCGTGTTTAGACATTTTTCATGGAAAATCTATGCATATTCATGAGGGAGAATACTGATCATGCGCAGTTGAAGAGCAGATAATAAACATATATCGTCATATGTCATGTGTACAGAAAAGTCTAGAAAAATATCTGGAGAGGTATGTTTTTGATACCACAATGAGGAAATGGATCAAGAGGGGATTTTACTGTGCAGTTTCTACCCACTTGTCTTGTCCAGCCCAGGGTCTGAGGTTCTCATCAGCAGAAAAGTATTTATAAGGTCTTGTCTTGGTCCAATCACAGCCAGAAGAATATTGGATGTACAGTCTAGGGCTACATCACCTGTTGTCCCACCACCCAAAGCCTTTTGTGTTTCCTTAATCCCAAAGAGAGGGCCTAGTTTTGACCAGAAGAAAAGAGCTGTAACAATTTTTATTAATTTGATTACAAAATACTCCAGTGACACTCATTTTTTGGGAGGTGGGGGTAGGGCATTTGCCTTGCACGCAGGTGACCTGAGTTTGATTCCTCCGTCCCTCTCGGAGAGCCCGGCAAGCTACCGAGAGTATCCTGCCCACATGGCAGAGCCTGGCAAGCTACCTGTGGTGTATTTGATATGCCAAAAACAGTAACAAGTCTCACAATGGAGACGTTACTGGTGCCCACTCAAGCAAATCAATGAACAACGGGACGACAGTGCTACAGCGCAGTGCTACAAAACACTCCATCAGAGTGTCATGGTGAGGGGAAGGGAGATCTCTGAAAACCACGAGGGTGCAAGAATTCACTTCCCAGCCCTGACGCCCCGTGGAAATGCCTGCAGACCCAACTATAAGTGGGATCCTCTTCCAGGCAAGGGCTGCTCAGGACCTCCTGATGTGGAGTCTAGAACATGCTCTTCCTCGCCCACCCCAGGGTTCCAAGAAGGAAGAGGGAAGCTGGAGGTATTGAAATACAAGTCCTAGACTTTGGAAACTGATCGCTCCTTGTTAGGCTGGTAGGGACTTTAGTTTTCCTTCTTTAGCTGCAGAGTTGAAACAACCACAGCGAGAGTGGGATGACATCAAGCACCAACCTAAAGTTGCTGGCAGGGATCAAGGTCAAGAGAAAAGGGTTTGATTCCTTCCAATCCACACGCATACAAGGGACCCATAAAAGTGTCAGACTCCTCATCCAGTTCACACTGGCCCCTGACCTCTAGGTGACTTGACTCTAGACCCCCAGACTGACTTAAACTCCTGAAGCAAGCTTGCGGTGTAGCCTCATGAGTCTTATCCTGTCCAGTTAGGAAGTGACACAAGTTCTGAAAGCTTCTCTCACCTATCCTCCTCCCCAGGTTGATCTCTGTTATCTGCAAAAGCCCAAGAACAACTAGCAGAAAAGAGAGACTTTTTTGGGCCTGAAAACAACTAGCTTTGAAGAGAATCAGTAAGGAGTCTGCATTTAATCCCAGCAGAGCTGGGGGGACATGACAGCGTATCCGTGTAGCCGTCATTTTCCAAGAAAGTCGTATATACGTGTGAGAGACAATGATGAGCATGCAAAATTGAGGAACATATGTCACAAGGACAGAGAATGGTGGAGAGACACCATGAAGCTGTGTACGGTGATGAAAAAGAAGGTGAGAGGAGGTCAAGAGGGGGTCCACAACACAGTGACCACTGGCCAGTACCATCCAACCAAAGGCCCTGGGGTCCTGACCAGTATAAAAGTAATCTTAGGGTTCTGTCTTTGCCTACTAAGAGCCAAGAGCAAGATGGTGTCTCCGAGGAGCGGTGGTTACACCTTTCAAACTACAGCTTCCCCCAGCTCCAACTAGAGGGGAAGCTGGAGGCCTTGCATTTGGGTCCACACCTGGAGCGGGCCTGACCTGGAAAGCCACTGTGTGCAGTACCTGTTTCCATTTCACTTATTTGGGATACTAATCCAGTTTTCAAAGGGTAGTAAAGCAGGCAGGCAGTTAGGGGGTCCCTGGCAAGGAGTTCTTAGGATGTAATAAAACCAAGATGGGAGATGAAGAAGTTACTCTGTGACTAACCCGAAAGCAGCTAAAAGCATTATTGCCAGACCCGCTTTGTGGACACAGAAATTGAAGTGATATAAGGCTCGAACCGACCCCAGCACAGGGCCAAAGCAGGCTGGGCCCCTTCCCGAGAGATGCTCCAGGCAGGAGCAAAGGGTTATGGTACAAAAACGAGAAGTTTCAAGCTCTTCTTGTTGACAATGCCATAGAAACGAATTCTTACCTAGGTAGAAACCCCCATGCAGCTTGAGAAAAAAAAAACTATAAAATCAACCTTGCAAAGGCAAGCATCACACCTCCACATTCTGGAGGGGGGCATGTGGGGGGCCATCTCCCCCCCCCCAGATGTGTGCTCTCAGCTCTCTCTACTTCTGGAGAAGCTCATGTTTTTTTTGCTTGTTTGTTTGTTTTTAGCATTTCTCTCTTGGGGACTGGAGCGATAGCACAGCGGGGAGGGCGTTTGCCTTGCACGAGGCCGACCCGGATTCGATCCCCGGAATCCCATATGGTCCCCGAGCACCGCCAGTAGTGATTCCTGAGTGCAGAGCCAGGAATAGTCCCTGAGCATAGCCGGGTGTGACCCAAAAAGAAAAAAAAATTCTCTCTTTCTCTCTCTCTATATACGTGTGTGTGTCCCCTTCCATATAATCTCTACATAAAGCTGTTTTTCTTCGTCTCTCCTTTCAATATTCTTTTCTGTAAGAAGGCGACAGACAAAAATTCTGGGTAAGGTCTAGGACCAACTTTCTTTTCCTGTAAGAACAAGTCCTCACTCCATTCTGATTCCACAGCTCCCAGAGAAATGGGATGGCAGGGACCCTCTCCCACGCTGGGCAGAACAAGTGGAACCCAGGTGCTTGCTTGACAGCTGCCTCGTGGGGCTGTACAATGCCGAGGCTCAAAGCAGACCTTCATTGGTCTTAGATTTCTCCTGGTCAGCTCTGGTAGGTAAGAGGGGGACACTGTGTGCAGGGAATGGGGGATCATGTCCCCACCCCACGATCTCTTGACTTTCTTTATCTTTACCTCATATGGTACTTTAATCTTATCTCGTTGAATTTGTTGCAACAAAACTGTGCTCATTGATATATTTTTGAACCTTTCAGCGAAGGGGGTGGGGCTTATAGTCTATAAAGACCCTTTGGAGATTTAGCTCTGGGAGAATCTGCCCTGATGACCCCCAGAGGGGTCTGAGCAGCATGGGAGGACACGGTGCCCAGTTTCTGGTTCTCCTTCCCTTCCCACTTCCAAACACTGGAGTGGGCACCTACAGGTTGACCCACCTGTTTCCTTCAAGCCTTGTCTACACTGCCCAGGAGGTTATTCAGAGGCTAAACTCAGACCCATCTGCAGAAGCTCATCTGAGCACAGAGCCTGGGTGAAATCACAGTTTGATTCTCCATATTTGGACACTTTTCCTATCAGATTCTCTTTAATGAACTTACTTATTTGGGGGCAGTGCTAGGGATGGAAACAAGAGCTTCAGACATGCAGGGCAACTGGTCTACCACTGAGTCACATGCTGGCCCCCAAATATATATTTTTAAATATAATGTAAAGGGCCAGGAAGTGGCTCAAGTGGTATAATATAGACAGACCTAACCTGCACAAGGCTCTAAGTGTGATCCCTGATACTTCATGGCTGCCTGAGCACTAAAGCAGGGAGGATTCCCAGTGACCCTTGATCACTATAGACCAAGTACAGAACCAGCAGCTGCACCAATGCTGCAGAGCACCACTGTTGTACAAGCTGGTGAGATCCCATACCAAAGAAAAGGTACACTAGATAATACTTAAATAGAGAAAAATCAATAAATCAGAGCATTGGGTACCTATATACCCACCACCAAGATTAACGCTCAAAGGTTTTGCCCAGAGATTTGAAACTCATCACACTCTCTTCCATTCTCCACCTTCCTCAAAACAACCTGAACTTGGTGAATTTGGTGTCAACACAGATTGGGATAAAGTTTGACAACAAATAACATATAAACAAACAAACATAAAAAAAAAAAAACAGGAGCTAGACAAGATAGCAACAAAGGGCCAAAAGCAACACATCTAGAGAACTGGCCCACAAAAGTTGGGGAGGGTGGGTTGAAAGGGAAGGGTATTGGGGATCTTGGGGGAAGGAAGGGGGTTACCCAGGTTATGAGTATGGTGCTAGAATTTACATATTGTAGATCATAGTACTTCAGCCAATATTAAAAACAGGCTTTAAAAATAAGAAAAAAAGAACAATAATTTGCAGTAACATAAGCTTTGTAATTGTTGTTTTTTGGTTTTTTTTTTTTTTTTTTTTTTTTTTTTTATTTTTGGGTCACACCCAGCGATGCTCAGGGGTTACTCCTGGCTTTGCATTCAGGAATGGCTCCTGGCAGTGCTTGGGGGACCATATGGGATGCCGGGGATCGAACCCAGGTCAGCCGCGTGCAAGGCAAACGCCCTACCCACTGTGCTATCGTTCCGGCCCCAAGCTTTGTAATTGTTGATGATTTCATATAAAATCATTATTTTATATTTTCCAGGAAAATTTAAAATATTCAGCAAGAAAAAGCATTGAGGAGCCAGAAAGAGAGAGAATAGAGGGGTTAAGGTGTTTGCTTTGCATGTGATCAACCCTGTTCTATCTCCAGCATCATATAAGTTCCCCTGAGCACTTCCAAAGGTTACTCCTGAGCACAGAGCTAGGAATAACCCTGAACACCACCAGGTATGCCCCCAAACACACCCATCCCCCAAAAAACAACCCATGAAAGAGTTGCCTGAGTAAAGTGTGGTTCTAGGACCCACTGGGGATGAGAGATGCACGCGGAAAATAGACTATAGACTAAACACAATGGCCACTCGGTGCCTCTATAGCAAACCACAACACTCAAAAGGAAAGAGAGAACAAAAGGGAATGCCCTGCCACAAAGGTGGGGTGGGGGGAGGGGTGGGAGGGTTACTGGGATCATCGGTGGTGGAGAATGGGTACTGGTGGAGGGATGGGTACTCGAGCATTGTATGACTGAAACACAAGCATGAAAAGTTGTAAGTCTGTAAAAAAATTATTATTATTATTATTTTTAAAAAGAGTTGCCTGAATGAGCTCGATGGGTCTCTTTTGGAGAGGAGCCACGGAGGAAGCACCTTGGGCTCAGGGATGTGGCCCACCACGACACCAGGACCAGTGGTGCCCTAGACCACTGCCGCAGCTCCCACCAAGACCCAGCCACTGCCAACTTCCCGCAACTTTGCACCCAGCAAGAAGGGAAGGAAAGAAGAGCATGACACCTGCCTTAAGTCAGTTCACACGTCTTGTACCATTGGCCTGATTTAGTCACAGACCCCTCGGTAGTCACTGAGGAGAAGCTGGAAGATACAGTTTTTCGTCCAGTAGACCCCGTGCCCATGAAACACCAGGCCTCTCAGTCCGAGAGGAAGCACAGGGTTCACGCTTTGATGGACAAGTACCAGGTCTCCATTCCCAGCATCACTTGGACCCTTGAGCACCACCAGGGGTTGCCTGAGTGGCCCCAAACATTGCTGGACCCAGGCAGGGCTGCATCATGGGACCTGAGCCTTGAATCAACTGGCCTGGTTGGTTGTTAGAGTAAAACGGGAGTAAACCCACCATGCGCCTGAGCACTGGGGGCTTCCTCCTCCCCAACACCCCCAGGAGTTTCATTCTAAACATCAAAGAAAGAATGAAACTGAGATACACCTAAGGTCTCTGCCACATCACAGTGTGTTTTACATTGACGAAGGTGGAGGCAGGGGGTTCCCTGCAGTGCTCTGGGTTCCCTGCAGTGCTAGGGCTGGCCACAAGCAAGGCAAGTGCTTTTACTCCTGTACTATCTCTCAGGCCCTGTCACATCACTCTTAACAGAACACTGACTTACGACCTTGAATTGCTGAACTGCTCAAGAAAGGAAATTTTCTGAGAGCCAAAGATAGTACAGTAGTATAGGGGTGAAGGCACTTGAATTTCACGCAGCAGAACCAGGTTGGATCCCTGGCAGCACGTATGGTCCCCCAAGCACTGCAGGAGTGATCCCTGAGCACAGGGTCAGACTGAGCCCTGTGCCAGTTGGTGTGGCCCCAAAACCTCCATTGAGAGGTAGACAGACAGACAGATAGATAGATAGATAGATAGATAGATAGATAGATAGATAGATAGATAGATAGATAGATAGATAGATAGAGACTCCGAGCCAGGCTGTGTTCACTCGGGGTGCCCCAGAGGGGCACGGGTGAGAACCTTCCCCGTCCCAAGGGTTCCAGCCCCAGCAGCCGACCTCCACTACCCAACTGCTGCCACGATCCAGGCCACTTTCCGGACCCACAAAGTGGTCTGTATATATATATACATATATATATATACATATATACATATATGTATATATATATATACAGACCGTTCGGAGAGCCCAGTTAGCTACCAAGAGTATCCCACCCCCACGGGCAGAGCCTGGCAAGCTATCCATGGCATATTCGATTTCCAAAAACAGTAACGATAGGTCTCATTCCTCTGACCCTGAAAGAGCCTCCAATCATCGGGAAGGACGAGTAAGGAGAGGCTGCTAAAATCTCAGGGCTGGGAGGAATAGAGATGTTACTGGTGCCTGCTCGAGTAAATTGACGAACAACAGGATGATAGTGATACAGATAGGTAGATAGACAGACAACAGATAGATAGACATATAAATAGGTAGATAGGTAGACAGATAGATAGACAAACAGATAGATAGATAGACCTTTCTAGGCATTTAACGTACTTCACACAAATAGGCAAATAACCAAGCTCAGTGGTGTCACAAATAGGTCAACCCACATGGTGATTCTACCAGCAGCTCACAGAGCGCCCCCTCAACTTTTGCAAAGAAAAAAAAATTTCATCAAAAAATAAATTCCTAGCCTTTCCGCGCTGCCCAGCGAGGGATCCATACGGCGTTGTTCACGATTCCCGTCGTAACTTAAAGGGAAATTTCACAATGTCCGGAGCCCTCGATGTCCTGCAGATGAAGGAGGAGGATGTCCTCAAATTCCTCGCAGCAGGCACCCACTTAGGTGGCACCAACCTGGATTTCCAGATGGAACAGTACATCTACAAAAGGAAAAGTGATGGAATCTACATCATAAATTTGAAGAGAACCTGGGAGAAGCTTCTGCTGGCAGCTCGTGCCATTGTTGCCATTGAAAACCCAGCTGATGTCAGTGTGATCTCATCCAGGAATACTGGCCAGCGTGCTGTGCTGAAGTTCGCTGCTGCCACGGGTGCCACTCCAATCGCCGGCCGCTTCACTCCTGGAACTTTCACCAATCAAATCCAGGTGGCTTTCCGGGAGCCGAGACTTCTGGTGGTTACTGATCCCAGGGCTGACCACCAGCCCCTCACAGAGGCGTCTTACGTGAACCTGCCTACCATTGCTCTGTGTAACACAGAGTCTCCTCTGTGCTATGTGGACATGGCCATCCCTTGCAACAACAAGGGAGCTCACTCTGTGGGTCTCATGTGGTGGATGCTGGCCCGGGAGGTTCTGCGCATGCGAGGCACCATCTCCCGTGAACACCCATGGGAGGTCATGCCTGATCTCTACTTCTACAGAGATCCCGAGGAGATTGAGAAGGAAGAGCAGGCTGCTGCCGAGAAGGCCGTGACTAAGGAGGAATTCCAGGGTGAATGGACCGCCCCAGCGCCAGAGTTCACTGCGACTCAACCCGAGGTTGCAGACTGGTCTGAAGGGGTGCAGGTGCCCTCTGTGCCCATTCAGCAGTTCCCTACTGAAGATTGGAGCGCCCAGCCTGCCACAGAAGACTGGTCTGCAGCTCCCATGGCCCAGGCCACGGAATGGGTTGGAACCACCACCGAGTGGTCTTAAGCTGTTCTAGACTCAAACGGAAAGTGAAAATAAGGTTGACGGAAAATAAATGAGTTTCTAAAAAAAAAAAAAAATTCCTAGTTAGTAGTTGTCTCCTTCCCTGTAGGCACTCAGAGTTCAGTTCTCGTTTCTCCTGGTCTACGGGGACTTTGTTCCACGTGCTCCGTGGACAGTGTCCTTCTAAGTGGCAACACTGGACTGGACCCCGCACTCCCCTTGGAGAAACCCTGAGCAGCAGGGGCCAGTGCGGGACTCAGCCCAGTACTGTGTTAGAGAAACAGCATTCTGTGTGCTTCTCTGGCGCCAGCAGCTGGTCTATGTACAGAGACGACTTTGATGGGGTGCCCATTCCTGAACCTGCCACAGGTCCCCTGATGCTGAAGTCACTTAAGCCAGCTCAGTCGCAGGTGTGTGCAAAGCAGAGATGGATTATTGGGATGATTTAAAGAGGAAAATTTTGCCAAAGTCGTCTCAGAGGTACTTACCTTCCCCAAGGAATGGCAAGCTTCTGGCTTACTCTAGTGTTTTAGTGCTCCATGAAAGGCTAGCTCTTGTTTCCTTCCTTCCTTCATTCATTCCTTTATCCCTCCCTCCCTCCCTCCCCTCCTTCTCTCCCTTCCTTCCTTCCTTCCTTCCTTCCTTCCTTCCTTCCTTCCTTCCTTCCTTCCTTCCTTCCTTCCTTCCTTCCTTCCTCCCTCCCTCCCTCCCTCCCTTCCTCCCTTCTTCCTTCCTCCTTCTTCCTTCCTTCCTTCCTTCCTTCCTTCCTTCTTTCCTCACTCCCTCCTTTCATTTTTCATTCATTCTTTCTTTCCTTCTTTCTTCCTTTCTCTTTTTAGGAGCTATCTCCCTAGTTGAATTGAGAACTCTCTTTCTGGGGCTGGAGCTATAGTACAGCGGGTAGGGTGTTTGCCTTGCACGCGGCCGACCAGGGTTCAATCCCCAGCATCCATATGGTCCCCCAAGCACTGCCAGCAGTAATTCTTGAGTGCAGAGCCAGGAGTAAACCCTGTGCATCGCCAGGTATGACCCAAAAAGAAAAAAGAAAAAAGCCCTCTCTTCCTCATTCCCTCTCACGCTTACATCTGTGCCATCTCGTATATATATTGTCCTTTTGAGCTTGCTTTATAAACCATTCCTATGAGTCCCTGGAGATGTTTCCCCTGAATGTCCTCCAGAGCATCTCTGAACTATCTCCGGTTCTGGCATTACAGCAAGCTGTGGGCACAGTCACCTTCATTCCAGGAGAAGGACGAGCAGAAGCCGCAGGGAGGCGGGTCCCTGGCTCCTTGCACAATGCTGTGCTTCCCCCTTTTCCAAAGCTGCTGAAACTGCAGAGAAAGTTCTCGGAGGTAATTCTGACCATAATAGTACTCTCTGGTGGTTTGGGTTTGGACTCAAATATCTGAGTGCCAGGGTTAATATTCTGGCTTCTTCTCTTATTTGCGGTGAGTTCTTGGCCAACTCGAATTGCTTCTCAGTGCTTCAACACTGACAGCCATAGAACAGGAATGACAGTTGTTCAAGTCACCCGGCGGTGTGGAGGATGAAATCAGATCATGCTTGTAGCATCCTCTGTGGCACCGGCTCTCTGGGAAGTGTTTTAGACATTACCTGAAACAGTGTTTGTCTGTGGCTGCCCGAGACCCACTCTATTTGTCCTCGTGAGCACAGCCTTGGCTTTAGGCTCGGTGCAGAAACACTTTCATTTAAAAAACGACGATGAAAATGTTTTCTGGCTTTCCTTGCAGCCAGAAATGGCACTGTTCTTGCCAAGGACATATTAGTTAGACTCCCCAGTAGTGCTCCCAAGAGAGCTTTTTGTTTTTTTGAAGGAACCAGACTGAATTGGCAAGTGCCCTGCTTCTCCTCCTTCCCCGTCCTCCTTTTGCTTGCGTAGAACATGAATGTGATGTCCGGAGCTTCAGCAGCCATATTTTGACCATGAGCCTAATTTGGGCTCCACATGATAGATCAGAAAGATGGAGAGCTGTTCTCCCAGATGCAACGGTCGAGCTGGCATTCCAGCCCCGGGATGGTTGCCAGGTAGATGAATAAATAAACACCCCCTAATCTACTTAATTCCTTATTTGTCCCTTATAAGCAGTCATCACTATTCCAGTTGTCATAGGAATGGGACTCCTTCTGATGAGAAGCAAATCCACTTACACAGGAGCCTAAAGTGGTTTGCAAACGAGGTGCCACAGAACCTAGGGGGCTCCATGGAGCCCTCTCTCAGACTAGAGATTAAGAAAACGATTTTCACCCCCTGGCACCTCTCACTATGCCCCCAACTTTTTTTTTAAGCTTTTAAAAAAATTATAGTGGGAGAAGTGGCCCAGCTAGCTTTTGTTTAAAGAACAGATTCCAGGGCAGAAAAGAAAAAAAAAGAAAGAAAGAAATGAAAGGTTTGGAAACTGCTGCTCTTGTCCAACCCCCTCATTTTGCAGATGAGTGATCTGAGGCCCCAAAAGTGAGGTCACTTGTCCAGTCCAGCCCAGCCAGGCAGCGCCAAGGGGAGAACCCAAGTTTTCTGCTCTTTCCGGGGGACCTGCCAAGTGCTGGAACCGCCACAAAAAAATAAAAGCGGATCCAGGGAGTTTACAATCGCAGCCAAAGCCCCAGCCCACGGCCCTCTGATCAGCTGCCCGCTCTGGGGGACTGGACAGGCCCCTCGGGCTTGAACGAAGGCAGGCAGGGAATGGCTTTGCCGGGCCCTGGGCTGCTGCCCTCCTGCAGAGAGAAAGTTGGACTGTTTCCTCTCCTCTCAACAGTCATTCAGTAATTATTTGTTTACCGCTTTAAAAGCTCACAAGCACACTAGATGTGTAGAGAGAAGGGGGTGAATGGATGGTGTGAAACCCTCGGTGCATGGGGTTCTTTGTCCCTGTTCTTGTTCTTCTCCTTTGCAAAATGCTGGCTTCATCAATGCGACATCAATGGCTGCTAAGCTGCGGCCGCTGTAAACACCACCTTATTCAAGGTCAATTAGAGAATGTTCTATAGCAGGAAGCTGACTAGGGGGCTGGCACCGGGGGCCTTTATCAAGAGGCCCTCCCTAACTGCCTGCTCTTGCTTACTTGTTCTACTCAATAGAAATCTGTTCGACCAGGAATGGAATAAGCAGATGTTAAAAGGACAATTCAAAAGATTCCCTTCTAGGACTATAACCGGAGATTCATACCCTCACTCTTCCCTCCTCGATCTGCCTTCCAATTCATTCAGCTCTCCAATAACTATCCCTCTGCTGGTTATGGTTGAAGGGGCGGGAGCAGGGGAAGGGCGCCAAGTAATGGAGTAAGTGCCACTGGTTGTCTTAAACCTCGCCAGCATGAAGCATAGCCAGTCAGATCCTGGGGATGTCTAAGGGGCGGAGAGAACAAACCTAGGAAAGGAGGAACCAGTGTGGGAACTTCCTTTCCGAGCCTCTCCCTGTGCCCAGGCAGAGGCAGGAAAGCAACAGAATAAGGAGAAGAGAGGCTCTGGGCTTTGTGACGCAGGTGGCAGAGCCCAGGACACAGACCTCAGAGGCCTCTCACAGCCCTGGGGTATAGGGTGAGTGACATCATCGGCCAGAAAGGTGAAAGGACAGGACAAGCGATGTCATAATTGGGAAGAGGAAACACATTGTGTAAAGTTGCACACAGGAAGCAAAGCAAGAGCACGGCCTGGACATTGGGGACCTAGAGCTACTACTTAAACTGTATGATGAAGAAACGTGATGAATCCATATGGTTCGGGAGCAGGGTGGGCGGGGGGTTAAGGGGCTTGACTTGCACACAGGTGACCCAGTTCAAGCCCTGGCACCGCATATGGTGCTACAAGTAGCACCAGGGTGATCCCTGAGTACAGAGCCAGGAGTAAGCCCTGAGCACTGCCAGGTGTGATGGAAGGAAGGAAGGAAGGAAGGAAGGAAGGAAGGAAGGAAGGAAGGAAGGAAGGAAGGAAGGAAGGAAGGAAGGAAGGAAGGAAGGAAGGAAGGAAGGAAGGAAGGAAGGAAGGGAAGGAGAGAGAGAGGGCAGCAGGGGAGGGAGGGAGGAAGGGAGGGAGGGAGGGAGGGAGGGAGGGAGGGAGGGAGGGAGAAAGCGAAGGAGGGATGGAGAGAGGGAAGGAGGGAGGGAAGAAAGGAAGGAAGTTTAGTCCCATAAACATCAGGAGTTTTGTGTGCTAATTTGACATAAAAAATTCAGAGGCCCACTCAGGAGCTAGCCAGTTTCACAGTAACGTAACCATCCATCCATCTATCCATTTATCTTTGCAGCCATGTATTCATTCATGCAGCAAATGTTTGAGCATGTGCTCATGTGTCTAGTACGAGTCCAGAAGAAAAGAGGCAAGATCTCCACTTGGAGCTCCTGTTGGGGAGAGACAGAAAACAGCATCGACACAAGTGGACGATGGAGGCCACAGAACAGTGTGGAACAGGCCACAGGGCACCTCAGCAAAGACAGCCACTCTCCACCCCCCCCCCCCACGCAGGACTCAAATGGAGAGCTAAGATGAGCTAGAGGAGAGGTCTCTGGTAGGCCATCCTGCCAGAAATAGGGAAAGAGGGGTTCCACAGTGATCAGGGAGCCCAGATTCCAGGGGGAACTGAGCAGCACTTCCATTGATGACATTCAAGGGAAGAAAAATTATACAGTGGGACTCAAAATCACGTTCCTGTCCACAGACCCATTTGAGATGCTGGCCAAAGTGATAGGTGCATGAGTCACATGTCTTTGAGCAGGTCCCACATGGACCCTCAGAACCTCTCGAATATAAGACACCCAGGGTTGACCTCTGAGGAGAAAGTGGCTCCTTTGTAAAAGATGAAGGGAGACTAGGGCCAGGAGAGAAGATCACAGACGTGAAAAGAAGACCCAGAGGCATCATGGCAGAAGCCACAAATAAAATACTCTGAGGGGGACAATACCACCAGTGAGGCAGTGAACACTGAGCAAAGCCATTGGATTTGGGAGCTGGTTAATGGATGCCTTGGAGAGTTCAACAACTGCAGTGTGTGAAAAGGCCACCAGAGCCAGGTTGCAAGTTATTCAAGGAGAGAACCTTGAAAACATTATCCGAAGTGAATGAAGCCAGATACCAGAGGGCACCTGCTCATTAAAATATATATATATATTTAATATTTTAAATATTTATATAAAATATCTGGGATCAGGTACATAAATTCATAGGGACAGAAAGCAGGGTTCGTCAGAGACTGAGGAAGGATGAAATCAGGGGCAGCTGGTGCGAATTGAGGTTTCTTTCTCTTAGGGTGATGCACAGACTCTAGAATTAGACAGTGTCGGTGGTTCACAGTGAATATATTAAAAGTCATTATGGTGTGCACCTTAAAAGAGCACTGAAGCATTGTCGCACTGTCATCCTGTTGTTCATCGATTTGCTTGAGCGGGCACCAGTAACATCTCCATTGTGAGACTTGTTGTTCCTGTTTTTGGCATATTGAATACACCACGGGTAGCTGGCCAGGCTCTGCCGTGTGGGCAGGATACTCTCAGTAGCTTGTTTATATCTCAATTTTCATTTAAAAAATATTTGAGGAGTGGGTGATCTTTGGTGAAAACTAGTATTTTAAAGAGGGAGAGAATCTTGAAAGCGTTATGATCATTTTAAACCTTCTGTTGGAGCTAAGAGTCAGAGGACCAGGGTTCCGTGGACTCACTCTCTTACTGGCAGAGGTCGTTCTCATGCATTCTCGGCTTCTCGTGATGAGCCCTTACCTGGGCCTGCCCCAAACGCCTCTCCCTCCAGACCCAAGTCCCTGCTGGCTCTTGCAGTTCTCACCTTGATTGCAAGACCATCAGGAAGCATTGAGTAACAGCTTATTCCTTTCAGGTCCGGAGAGAACTCGGCTGGCTTGGGCCACCATGAGGAGCAGATCCGGCTAGAAGGAGTTGACGCTGGGGCCAAGCCTCCTCTCTCAGTGGCGTCGAGAGTCGGTGGACTGGGTTGTCCTGGATCCCCTCTTACTCACGAATCACGAAAATCCCATCAATCACCGATTTCTCGGGCGGGCTCAGTAACTTCTCATTTCATCCTTTCCCTGAGATCTTAGAAGTCTATCTCGACTCGGCCCTCCCAACGTTGTCACACTGGGGACTCTTTCAGGGTCAGGGGAATGGGATCCAGCTTGTTACTGGCTTTAGCATATGAATACACCATGGGAAGCTTGCAAGGTTGTCCCATGTGGGCAGGAAACTCTCAGAAGATTGCCAGTTTCTCCCAGAGGGAGAAGTAGGCTACATGATATTGCGAGGCCGCTTCGCGCTTCTGGGAGCTTGCTTTTAAGTCTCTCTCTGGATGTTGGCCGTTGATGGGATTACACACACCTGGGTTCCTCTGCCGGTACCTTCATGCATGAGGCCTGTCTGAACGTGCAGAGAGGGGCCTCCAGCATGGCTATAGCTAGGTTCCAGTGGTCTTCGGCTGCCGGGAGCTCTGCAGAGCAGAGAGTCTCTTGCCCGCACGCCTGGCTGTCTTCCCCGGGGCCCCTCGGAGGGGATGGGCTCCAGCTTCCCTCCCCACCCCTCTTATTGGTGAACTAAAAATACCAGGAAAAATGAAGTCACGCAATTCGCTTACACATGGACAGACATGGAGAGTATCATGCTGAGTGAAATGAGTCAGAAGGAGAGGGACAGACATAGCATGATTGTACTCATTTGTGGGATATGTAAAAAAATAATAATAAAAGTATGAGGCTAATAACCAAGGACAGTGAAACAGGGGCCAGGAGGATTGCTCCACACTTGGAAGCCTGATTCAAGTGGTGGGGGGAGGGACAGGAGGGCAGTTAGGATAGAGAAGGGACCACTATGACAATGATCTTTGGAAGTGATCACTCTGGACAGGAACCGAGTGCTGAAAGGAGGGAAAGGAACAAACATGATACCCTTTTAGTCAGTACCTGTATTGCAAACCATAATGCCCAAAAGGAGAGAGAGAGAGAGAGAGAGAGAGAGAAGAGAGAGAGAGAGAGAGAGAGAGAGAAGAGAGAGAGAGAGAAGAGAGAGAGAGAGAAGAGAGAGAGAGAGAAAGAGAGAGAAGAGAGAGAGAGAAAGAGAAAGAGAGAGAAGAGAGAGGAAGAGAGAGAGAGAAAGAGAAGAGAGATAGAAAGAGAGAGAGAAAGAGAGAGAGGAGAGAGAGAGGAAGAGAGAGAGGGGAAGAGAAAGAGAGAGATAGAAAGAGAAGTGCCTGCCATAGAGGCAGGAGAAGGTGGTGGGGGCGGTGGCAGGAAGAAAACTGGGGACACTGGTGATGGGAAATGCGCACTGGTGAAGGGACAGGTACTGGGACATTGTATGAGTGAAAACAGCTTTGTAATTGTATATCTCGAGCGGGTGCCAGTAACGTCTCCATTCGTCCCAGCCCTGAGATTTTAGTGGCCTCTCCTTACTCGTTTTTCCCAAGGATTGAAGGCTTTTTCCAGGGTCAGGGGAATGAGACCTGCTATTGTTACTGTATTTGGCATATCCAATATGCCACGGGGAGCTTGCCAGGCTCTTCCATGTGAAAAAAAAATTAATAATAATAAAAATAAGTAAACCCACGAACATAGAAACTCAAGTACAGGAGAAAAAAAAAACACGAGGGATACAAGAGTCAGATAAGCCTGGAACTGGCAATTGTTTACCCAGGAGAGCTGGTTCCAAAGAGGTGTCAAATCAGAAGCTTTATCAGCCACTTGCATTACAAAACAACAACACCTTCCGGCAAACACCTCCCCCTCCGCCCTGGAGTGGAGCAGCCCAGTTCCAAAGATCTGGGTAGCACCTGGAGGCAAACGAGCAGGATCAAAGAAACGATCTTGAATCTGAAACCACTGACCTCACCGAGTAGGGGGATATGGAGGCAGAGAGTGCAAATACAGCCTCTACAGGTACCCCTGCCCTGAGACTTTTGTTTTGGGGCCACAAGGGTGAATCCTGGCTCTCCTACTGCCTTGCACACAAGCTGACTTGGGTTCCCTGTATGCAGTTCCCCTGTGCACGGCCAGGTGTGATATCTGAGTACCAGCCAGGAATACGCTCTGAGCAACACTGGGTGTGGCCCGAGAAACCTTGTAAGCCCTGTGACAAAAGGGAATTAAGGATTCAGATCTATTTAAAGCTGTTGGTTGTCAAACCCAGCAGTTTCCCAAAGTGGGGAGTCCATTCCACACCCTCCCTCCATATACTGGGGGAGAGACTAGAATGGTTCAGGAGTGGGTGGTAATATAGCCTTGGGCGCAACTGCAGGATGCTGAGTGGATTTTTTTTTTTTCTGAAAAGAGGGTAGTTGGCAAAGTTGTGATCCTAAAATAGTTTATCTGAGTCTGACCAGGGGCTGGAGTGATAGCACAGTGGTAGGGCATTTGCCTTGCATGCAGCTGACCTGGGTTCGATTCTTCTGCCCCTATCGGAGGAGAGCCCGGCAAGCTACCGAGAGTACAGCGCCCACACAACAGAGCCTGGCAAGCTACCTGTGGCATATTCAATATGCCAAAACCAGTAACAAATCTCACAATGGAGACATTACTGGTGCCCACTCAAGCAAATCAATGAGCACCGGAATGACAGTGACAGTAACAGAGTCTGACCAGAGCAGGCACAGCCCTGAGTGTCCTGTGGTGAGTCCTGTCATGTCTCGTGCGCTACCACAGAGAAAACCTGAGCCTCCTCCCACCCATCCCGCCCTAGGCTAGCTCTGATCATGTAGGGGGGCCACAAGCCAAGGAATGTGAGCAGCCTTCAAAAGCCAGGAAAAGGCGAGGAAATGGACTCACCCTAGAGCCTCCAGGACAGACGCCTGGGTCAAAATCTTGCCCCACAGATCTCTGAGATAAAGTTGTGTGGTTTAAGGCCACTACGTGTTTGGTGCACGGCAGAGCCTGGCAAGCTACCCGTGGCATACTCGATATGCAAAAAACTAACAGCAGTGGCCCTCATGCCCCTGATCCTGAAAGAGCCCCCAATACGCCATCGGGCTACACTAGCATGAAATAGGGACGAATGGAGATGTTACTGGCGCCTGCTCAAGCAGATCGATGAACAACGGGATGACAGTGCTACAGTGATACGTGTTTGGTAATTTGTTACCACAGCCAGAGCACTAACGTACCATGGGGATAGTCCAAGGTTAAAGATGATCAGGAGATAGGAAGCCAAGCGCAAATGGTGGTGCTCTGAGAACATTGGCAAATAGGAGACCCAAATCTGGCCTGCCACTTTCCCGTCTGTGAAAATTGGAGGGTTGGAGGGAGTCCTCGAGTACGTGCCACATTGCACATGCTGGTGCTCTGGGTCTGCAGGGCACTCGCTGGATCTTCCGGAACCAGGTCCCAGTGGAGAAGCTCAATCAGTGGACAAGCTCAATCAGTGGACAAGCTCAACAAACCCCCGTCCATCACTTTGGATGGTTGGACGAGCTGGTCTACCAGGCAACAATGTCCGGAATACTGCACTGCTCCCGTCACCAAGGACACCAAAGCGCTCTCCCCAGCCCCTAGCACTTCCCCCTTGGAGTTTATGCCTGAAAAAAACGTTCTCTGGGTCGAAAACATCCACTGTCCTTTTTTCGACCCTCTCCCCAGCGGCCAACAGTACGAATGAGTTATAGCATCAGAATGCCCCTTCGGGACACACAGCTTCACGTAGCACCTGAGCAGAGCTACAGAAAAGGTGGCAGCGCCGTGGCCTCGTGGGGTGGAGTGGCTGGTGCCAGCATCCCCTGGAAATCCTGCGGGCCCTTGAGACCTAAAAGCGTTTTCAAACAGGAACGTTTCCCGGCAGGACCTTTAGTTCACCAAGGTTCTGGTTGAGATTCCTGGTAGCAAACCTTAGGAACCGATTCTGGTGCACTTCAGAGAAAACACAAAATCTCCCCCCGTGGAAGGAATCGGGGAGCTCACAGAAGTGAACAAGGAGTGGAGAGAAGATGCCCAAGCAAACAGGGCAGCCAAGAGCGAGAACACAGTCACATTTATGTTGTGGGGAAGAAAAGTTTGATTTCGACACAACTGTTGGCACCGCTGGCCACTCTCCACAGTGACTATTGCATTGGCAGGTCAGTTGCTGCCACCCTGAATAACCTATCACCCTGAATAACCTCCACCTGACCCGACCCCCCCTCCCCCCGCCCTCCAACACACACACTCCTTTGGGTGGCAGCCTAACTTCCAAGGCCAAAGCGGGAAAGAAACATACCCCAGTAAAGGATAAATGCTGCCCCCTGGTGGCCAAGTGTAGCAATGCCCTTGTCCCACTCCACCTTCCCAAAGGAGTTGGAGGTCCCAGTTCAAGTCTCTTGGGGAACATGACCCCGTACCAAGTAGTTTCATGAGCTACCTCTGCCTTAAAGGGCCTCATGGTCTGCCTCTCTATTCAGATAATTCACCTGGGAATGTGCCTGCTAGGAAAGACCAGTGAGTCTCTAGTTTCACTCTTCTGTTTCAGAAGTTGGGAAAGTGGGTTAGACCACGAGACGGGATTCGAACTCAGGCTGCCCAGCACCCCACTAGGGGCCCCTCACACTGTCCTCTGGCCTGCAGCTGGTGGGCTCTGGCATAGGACCAGGATGAGAGGGAGTTGGATGTTGCTATGGTAACGAGAAGTCACAGTTTCTGCCAGACTCGATAGATTTCTTGAGCCTGTCTCCGGTTCTGAGAAAGGGTGAGCCGTAGCTCTGTGTGATGCATTTCATCTTTACACCTTGGTAAACAAAGCTTTCCAGTGAATAATATCCAGTTCAGCGAAACGACCCTTTACCACGTTCTGGGCTTTCTGAGAATCTGATTGCCTCGGGCACGGTCCTGCACCTCCCAGCGAGGGTCTCTGGGCAGAGGCCTGACGGGAGGCCATCACGCCTGGGGTAAGAGGAGAGAGAGGAAGCAGGAGGGAACTCGGGAAGACAGAGAGGGAGCTGGAACTTCTGGCGGGCTTTGTTAGTTTTGACTCAGCTTGGCAAAGGCGCACAGCATCTTGGCTGGACAGGGCAATTAACAGCTCCCCAAGCTCCTAATGAGGCGTTTTCTTGTGTTTTAAGCTGCCTGCGGAGTTTCCCAAGGGAATTTATTCCTGGAAACTAACATCTCAAAGCTGGCCTCCTGGTGCACCTGGTTCAAGGCTCCCAGCTTTGGCCAGTTGGCTGGAAAGTAGGAATTCTGGGACCGACTGGGGGCAGGGAGGGGTGAGAGAGGATCATTTGTGAGGGGAAATCAGCGGAGAAGCTCAACTAACCCCAGTGCTCAGCACTATGTGTGCTAAGGAGACTGCCCCACTGGGGTAGTTTGGGGTGCCTGCTCCCTCCTGAACCCCATGCAGCCCCCAGTGGCAAGGATTTCACTTGACCCAGAACCAGTACTTGGTCCTTTAGAAATAAGAAGCCCTCCTGGAGACCCTGACCGGAAGACTGGCTAGAAATTCATCCCTCTGTGCTAAACCAGTCCCAGAAGAGAAGGGAGCCAGTGGCAAAGCACCTGCAGCTGGAAGTACTCTGCGTTGGTCTCCAACCTCTGGGACCCAGAGGGCCTCATTTCCACCCCCACATGCATGAGCCAGCCCCATGGCTGGTGGAAGCTCTGATCAGCTCCAGGCAAGCTAAGGAACTTTAATTTTATTTCACAACCGGATACAGGGTGGGGGGGCATCAAAATTCCCAGATTGCCTTCCATTCTTCACTTCAGTTTGCTTCAGTCTAGAAGCAATTGAGTCGTAAGCAAGAAGAAATAGTCTTGGTGGAACTGAAGATGAGAAAGTTCTAAATTCTGACCTTTAAGAGCTGGAGAAGCACCTCCCTTCACCCTGAGATGATGGGAGACAGTGAGAGCGCTTTGGCTCAGTGGCACTGGCCTTTGGTATGTGGTCGAGGTTCCCTTCACCGCAGTCACCTCATTGACAAACTTGAGGGCGGCCTGCAAAGCCAGGGCTGGCTCTGGGTCTCCCCTGCCCACCACCCACCTTCTTCCAGCAACTCCTGTCACATGCAAGGCCGTAAGTATATAGTTTCTTTTCAGGGTGGAATTAACTCCACTCCAAGCTTCAACCTTGTAGAAATTCTGAGACTATGGCCTGTGAGACAGAGAAAGCAATGTTCGAGTCTTAGAAGGTCCTGGGTTATCAGAAGGTCTTGCAGATTCAGAGAAAGAGTATACCATGTCTCATGCAGGACAGGAAGAGAACAACTTGCAGATGGGGGACAGTCGTCCTATGTTTGATATTAAACCTAAGTGTTTTAGTCTTCATCATTGAATTAATTGCCCCTTTTCCTCCCCCAAGAGAAGCTTACAGTGCTCTTTATTTATTTATTTATTTTAAAATTTATTCTTTTATTGAATCACCATGTGGAAAGTTACGAAGCTTTCAGGTTTAAGTCTCAGTTAAACGATGCTCGAACACCCATCCCTTCACCAGTGCACATATTCCACCACCAAGAATCACAGTATACCTCCCCCCACAGTGCTCTTATGAGTACTCTAGTCCTCCAAGTTTATCTTTAACCTTTCCTTTGTGTTTTACCTCTCACTGATAGCTACTAAATATCCCAGGTCAGCCTTGGTTACTTATAAAGTGAAACCTTCTGGTGACTCTGGGCTTTGTATTTGTAGTGAATTACTTGCTCTTCTATTTCCCCTATTGACTTCTCATATTTTACTATAGAGCAATGTTCTGTGCTTAACACACCAAGACGATGAATGCTATGCTCCTAACACTTGGGAGTTGATTGAAATATATCTATTCCTGGGCATCTGTCATAATTACTTGACTCAGGCTTCAGTTGCCATAGTTCCTAACACCCCAAAAAGGGCAGTCCTGCCGTGGGACTTGGAAGGATGCAGAACAAGTGGCAAAGCTATCTCAGCATCAAAATGGGACAGCCTAGAAGGCATAAAAGCATGGTCTTGCTGCAAGCCATTATGACTTAAGAGAGAAGATACCTATCGGGAAGGAAAAGCTAAACCAGCCTGAAGACTTAGTCTGAGATTCATAGTAAAAGACTTGCTTGCCCTTGGAGCCCAGAGAACTAAGTTTTGGAGTCTATATCTCTTACTATTACAGTTTTCCAAATAACTATAAGTGTTAATAAGAAGTATTAATAAGAAGCACTAACATACGCCTCAGAGACCTGGGCCCTATGCAAACAGGATGAGAAAGCTATTTGAGTATCCCAAAGAGGAATCGAAAGAGCCTTGCTAGAAGTATCACGTTTCACTCAAGTGAGAGAAGGAATCCAGAATTCCAACCTCCATCGACAATCAAGAGTCAGGGATGCTGTCTTGTTTGCCAAGGCGTCAAACATCAGATGGGCCAGACACATAATGTGATTCAGAGATGACCGCTGGACTAGAGCTGTTACCGACTGGATTCCACGGAATGTCAAAAGACCGCGTGGCCGCCCACCTACAAGATGGTCAGACTTCTTCGTCAAAACCCTGAATGAATGGTTTGAGGCTCTTCCTGTTCCTGGAGCGAGCATATACCACTGGGCTACATTAGCACATGACAGGGGCAGATGGGGATGTTACTGGCGCCCGCTCGAGCAAATCGAAGATCAACGGGATGACAAGTGATACAAGTGATTAATAAGAAGTAAACTTAATTGTTTAATATGTACAATCAAAGGGAAAGAGAAAAGCAGTATAGAAGTCTCTGAAAGACAGAGTGTCTCCTTGAGTTAATCCTTGTAAAATGCTTTACCTCTATAAATGACCAATCACACTTGTCCCTTGACCCCCTTTAGATATTGTATAAAAGCTATTCAGCTCTGAAATTAAACAACCCATTTTTTTGCCATCTATACACGAGTCCCCTGTCTCTTTTATTCCTCTGCTGGGGAGGCCTAGAGGCTGTTCTCTGCCACCGAATGCGTCACAGGCCTGAACTCACAGTTCTAGATGGGGGGCCATAACTTCAAGAGGCTGATTTTGCTTTTTGGGAAACATTTGGCAAGTCTGCAGATATTTGGGATTGTTAAGACTCAAGATGCCAGGGACCTACTGAGTGAAGTTTAGAGAGGCTGCTAAATGCTCTCTGATGCTCCACCCCAGCCAAGGGAAGAAGGAATCAGTCCCAAACACCCGTAGTGCCAAGGCTGAGGAGGCCTGCTTGTTATCACCATGACAAGACTTCAGGAACACCCAGCCTCCATAGCACCCCTTTCCAAATCCCAGATGACTGGGAGCATGAACCCGATTGTCCCATCTTGGCACTTGTCCACTCCTGGGTTATCAGCTATGGCTAGGGAAATAGAATCATCTAATAGATACTTGGCCATGGTGACCCTTCTCTCTGTACTTAAGGTGTTTCCAGGCAGAAATTCCTAGTTGGAAATCCAAGAGCAGTGGGACTGGAGCCCAGAGAGTATTCATTGCTTTGGAAACCAGTCTCAGACCTTTGAGATGGAGCTACCTATCTGCCCTCTATCTTGTACATGTTTTGTTTCCCCAAGTTATGATTTATTGTTCATTTTTCACAAGAGACTTGTCGCTCCTAAGGGATTGAAATTGGATCTGACTCACCTCTGGAAGCTCTGTGTCATTGTTCCAATTAACTATAAGACAACCAAGTATCCCAAAATTTCTCACTTAAAAAATGACAATTTTCACCTAACAATTTTTTAGAAACTTATGTAGGACCAGCCTGGTGGCACTTCTGTTGCACCTGGCCTCAACTGAGATAAATCAGCGATAGGGTTAGCAACTGGGCTAGTCTGGAGTTCCAAGGTGGCTTCTCAAGCAATTGGTGACTTTGCATGACAGGTAGAATACTGGTAGACCCCTCTTCAGTCTCAGGGTCTCTAGTGTCAGGATCCCTCCATAAGATATTTCTCAAAGAATAGCACAATACTCTCATTTATAAGATATACACATTTGATCATTCAGATGACCCAAATATACTTCTCATGCATACTTGATCTTCCTCCAGGTTTCTGGCTCACAGCTTCCCAAATCCTTTGGAACTCTCTAAGTATTGTAAGTGATGAAAGTATCTTGTATTGTGTGAATTGAGGCACTTTTAGAAGTACCAAAGGATGGGAGCTGGTTGCCTAGAAAACCAATCTAGTGATTGGAGGTTGGACGATTCATTTCTAGCCCCGTCTCCTGGGAGGAAGAAAAGGGCAGGAGATTGAAATCAGTCCCCACTGACCCATGAGTCACTCATGCGTAAAGAAGAGGCTCTATGGAAACACAACAGGTTTAGGTTTGGAGAGCTTCCAAGTTGGTGAACAAATGGAGGTGCTGGAAGAGTACTGTGTCTAGAAAGGGCATGAAAGCTCTGGGCCCTGTGCATCTCTTCCAGCGAGCTGATCTTAAGTAATACCCTTTGTAATAAATTAATAATCTGGTGCATAAATTGGTTTCCTGACTCCTGTGAGCCACTCTAGCAAATTAATTGAACTTCATAAAGGGGCCGTGGCTCAAAGCCACCAGTAATAGCCTGGACTTGCAACTGGCATCTGAAAGCAAGAGCACCCTTGGGACATGGAGCTCTTACCTGTGGAATCTGATGCCACCTTATTGGGTTGAAGGTGTCAGAAATGAATTATGTTGATTTCTCTGACACACTGCCAGCATCTGAGAAATGTTTGTTGGTGTGGGAAGTTTACATACTCTCTCCTCTCTGTCTTTCCCTTCCCCTCCCCTTCTACTCCCTGCCTTCCTCCACCCATCCCCTCTTCTCTTCTCCCATTGGAAACAGCCTAGGAACTTCGACAGGTCTTCCTGTCTTTTATGTGGCAGATTAGACCTTCAGAAGACACAGTTAACATGAAAAAGCTTCTTAGGTGCAAACATTAGAAGACTCAGAATATTATTTCAGAGGCAACCTGTTAGCCAAGCAAGTTATCAACATCAACCCAGATTCCAGGGGAAGCAAATTTGAAGCCACTTCTTGGTGTGAACCTTACATGCATGGCTAGGCAGGGAAGATATGGGAGGTTGTTGTCCTTCAAGATTAGCTACCACAGCCCAGAGCAGTGAAGGGTCAGAAGCCAGGTAAGCCCTAATGAAATCAAACAGTTGATGTAAAGATTAAGCAAAAACTAAAGTTCTTGGGAGAAAATTGCTTCTGAAACTATGGATGCTATCAAGAAGTTTACTCTAGTCTAGACATCAGTGTCCTGGGGTACCACTAGGCTCTCCCTTCTCACATGTGGGGTGGTACAACAGACATTATCAGCCAACACAGCCAGTCCAGGTTTGATCCCCAGCACCATATATGGTCCTCTGAGCATCACCAGAAGCACAGAGCCAGCAGTAGTCCCTGAGCACAGCCAGGTGTGGTCCCCAAAGAAAACAAAGCAAAGTAAGAGGTGATGTTTATTTGAACTTCAATACATACCAACACTGTTCATTGCTTTACAGGCATCAACTCAAGTTTCCCCATAACTCAGAATCAGGACAATGCTGAACCTTTGATGGTTCCCCAGATAAGGAAGCACTGAAGAACTGGAGTTTGAGCCCACCCTAAAACCTCAGATCCAGAGAAACTCTGTAACTAGGAAGGGAAGCGACAGGCAGGGAGGAGGAATCCCACTGAGGGTGAACTTTGAGGTGCCCTCAAGCTCCTCAGCCTTTTTTTCCTGTGGCCTCCTTCCTCATCGAGAAGCCATGAAAGTGTCATACTCTGTTAGCAATCAGCAAGACCTGGGTTAAAGACTCTAGCAATTCAATCTCCTCCTAAAACTAGGGCCCAGTTCTGGCTGCTTCTGGATGAGACACAGAGGGCTCAGGCCTCATCATCCAGAAGCTACAAAGTGCATCAGGAATTTAACACCCTCCTCTGCTTGGACAGTTGATTTCACTAGGCAGTTTCTATAGGCAAGGGCCAGCCTGCTTTCCTTTCTCCTTTATCTCTAGCATATGAATAATAGAGGGAGAAAAACATGCTTTGGTGGTGCTCCCTAGTAGTGCTCGGGAGACTTGGGTAATTCTATCAACCCAAGCAGGGATTCCCTGCCAGGGCCTGAGGAGGCGGTGTCTGAGGCACAGTGGTACTGAGGTTGGCTGGAACACCCTGATTGTGCCTCCAGTGATGTTCAGAGGATCAGGTGGTGCCGTGGATCAAAGCAGGGCTGGCGTCATGCAAGGCAAACACAAAAACCCCTCCACTATCCCTCCCGCCCCTATGTATATCTCTGCATATAGTCATGTGTGTTCATTCTATCTTCGTAAATTTGGAAGATCAAAATATTAAAACTACACTTCTGGCAGAGGAGTAAAGACAAAGTGGAGGGGAAAAGGGTCTTTTCCACAAAAGGTGTTAGAACAGCCAGATATCCACATGCGAGGGGTGACCCGGACACAAACAGTACATGAATATGAACTCAAAACAGATCATGGATCCAAACACAAAGGTAAAGCTATGAAAGTGCTAGAAGATAACTCAGAAAGCGCAGCTGGCCTCAGGTGGGCAACACCTCCTTAAAGGCTTCGGGAGGAAGACATGGTTCATTTGCAAGCACTTGGGCCCCCTCGACAACAAATGGTAACAGAAATTGAATTCATTGCATAAACTACCGGTCTGAGGTTATAATAACGAGCAAATGTAGATTCTTGGATTGTAACAAAGGGGTCACTCTGGGGTCCCGGGGGAAAAGTCTGTATATGTGGGAGAGGGGGAGCAGACAGCTCTCTCCACTTTGTCCTCAATTTTGCAATGTACCTTGAATTGCTTTGAAAACTTAAGTCCATTAAAAGCACAGCTTGAAGAATTATCTTTATATTTCCTCCTATTTCCATGGTCTATCAAGACATCTAACTGTGCCCATTAATCAGTCCTGATTCCTGCTTGCCTTGGGGTCCATGGATGACGCAGGCCATCTCTCAGAGGGGCCTCTCTGAGGCTTGGACCATCTCCAGCAAGGGCAGAAATCCATGCCGCAAGCCTAATCAAGGAAGGGAGAAAAACATTTTCTTCTGTTCCTGCTTAGCCCGAGAGGACCCGCAGCCAAGACTCCTGGGGCCCACGCACCCCCTTTCCAGCCAACACTTCTCTCGTGTCCCACTGAACGGGGGTCAGTGAGGGTGGCAGGTGGGTTTCTGTGACTTCCATCCGCCGGCCCAGTCCTGATGGTCAGAAGCTCAGTTTCCATTGATGGAAGAGGGACCCCCATTTGAAGGCCCAGGGGGTCGGCCCAAACTAAAACCAGCCCCCAGGGGAGAGGAGGAATGAGAGAGACAAGGAGCAGTGGTCAATTTGGGGGTTCCAGACCGAGCTGAGGGATACAGGATTCATGAGGACAGTTGGGGTTCCAGGAAGTGTGAGTCCTCTGAGACTGCTGATTTTGATTCGGCCGCTTGAACCATCTTTCAATGCCAAAAAATGTAGCAGAGTGGACCATCCCAAACATGAGTCTCCCCTAAGATGTAGAAGGTAAAGTAGGACTGTGGGGAAAGACTTTCTTTTGAGACTGTTGGGAGGTCTCTCACCTCCGGTCCCCTGTACTGATCGCTGCCTGACTCCACAGGCCCCAAACACTGAGTGGGCACAGACTCACTCACATGAGTCTGGATCTCGTGGAAGAAAACAGTCCAAGGGAACAGCTCTCAGCAACGGTTCCGGGATCGCGCTGGCTCCTCAGAGAAATGCTGAATCCCCGTAAACCTCCATCACCTCAGAAGCAGCATCTGTGGGGTGCTGGCAGCCCAGAGGGAAGTGAATGAGCTGAAGCCAGGGAAGTGTGCAGTTCCAGGCAACTCAAGCCCAGGTACCCAATGCCAGTGGCCAGGCTCCGAGCCCATCAACTATAACTGCTTTGGAACATGGCGTGCATCACTATTTTTATTCAGGCTACACACTCACATAGTCTAAAGCAGTGTTTCTCAACAAGGGGTCCCCAGAACATTCCAGAGGGGCACAGGTGGAAAATCACATTAATGGGAGCCGATATCATGAGATTAGGGTGCCGACCCATATGACAGGGGTTCACAGGAAGGGGGCCACAATCAGAAAAACTGTTGAGAAACACTAAAAACTCTAAATAATCTAAATAATTCTTAGAATCACCCTAGAATCACCTAAAAATCACCTAAAGAATCACTTTAGGGGCTGGAGTGATAGCACAGTGGGTAGGACGTTTGCCAGCATCCCATATGGTCCCCTGAGCACCGCCAGGAGTAATTCCTGAGTGCATGAACCAGAAATAGCCCCTGTGCATCGACAGGTGTGACCCAAAAAGCAAAAAAAAAATCACTTTAGAATCATCTAAAGAATCACCTGCTTAACAGGGCACCCCTGCCACCCAATTTCTCCATTTCAAAGGCAGCCTCTAAACCCCTTCGCCTTCGGTTCTTTAATGCAGCTGGACTTGTGCCATCCTGAGAAAGGGAACGTTTCCAAGCCTCCCTGTGGAAGACTGTCGTTCCCTCATGTGAGCTCACATCCAGAAACGCTCCATCAAGCAACTCAAGGGAGGCAGGAACCTGAGCACAGTGACCCCTGAGATTGGGGCTGCGGAAACCCCACGGTTCAGTGAGAATCCATGGTCATCACACACCCTGCCTCCTCTTCTCCCAGGGCCGCCCCAGATCCAGGTGCTGGCAGCTCTGTCCAGACCACAAAACGGCTCAGTGATCAGACGTAGATCAGTACTGACATCCAGTGGTCAGACAGGATTATCAGCCTGTGGCTCTCCTGGTCTCCTCCTGGAATCCCCCGGTGTTTCCCCCAAAGAAAAGAGGAGTAGGCAAGGGGCCCAAGGGTGCATTGAACATGGGAGAACTGTGTGGCTTATAGCTAGAAACCAAGGAAGCCCGTGCAAAGGCCTTGCTAGTCTGCAAATGCCCAGGACTTGTGTGGATGCTGACTCCAGAGCCATAGGAAGAAGCAAGACCATGACTGGCCATGTGGTGAGCTCTACAAACTAAGCCTTAGGTGGTAGGGGTCAGAGACATAGTACAGGGGATAAGACCCTTGCCTTGCACACTGCTGACCTGGGTTCACTCCTCGGTACCACATAGATTCCCCTGAACCCCACCAGAAGTGTTTCCTGAGCACAGAGCTAGGAGTAAGCTCTTAACACAGACAGGTGTGACCCCAACCCAAACAAAACCCCAAAATCTCAAATGGTAAATGAAACAAGGGTGGTCTCCTGGCCTTCTCAAGCCACTGAACGCGGGAAGCTTTTGTTCAAGACCTGCTGCTTCCTTGTCTCCCTGGGCAAGTCCCAGAAACTCTCCGGCTTGAGCTTCCTTCTCTCTGAAGTGGGTTTGATGCTCCCTGATGCTCAATCAGCCACCCAGCATTGGGGGAAATCTGATGAGAGTGATCACAAAGTGTTTTGTGAGCTGTCAAGCACCCTACTGTCAAGCTACCAGGCTGAACGGAGTGTACATGGACTGGAAAGGCAGAGCTAGTGAGGAGGTTTAGGAAGTACTCGGACCCTGAGGCCTTGGTCAAAAGAATTTCCAGCTTTCAGCTTCCAGTTTAATTCCATCTGTGTGGAGACCCAACCTGGTACTGCCAGGGTGGCCCCATCAGAGAAAGATGGTCCTCCTTTTCCGCTGGACTCAAGTCCCCATGACAGATAACTTTAAAAATGTCATAGCTCAATCAGGTTATTGTTTCTTTGGGGTTGGAGAGCCATGCCCAGTGGTGTTCAGGATTTACTCCTGCTCTGTTTTCCAGGATCACTCCTGATAGAGCTCAGGGTGTGCGGGGTAAACGGGATGCCAGAGGTGGAACCAGGGGCAGCTGCATGCAAGACACTCTGCCTGCTGTACTCTCTGGTCCCTCAACAGGTTTTTAAACATTGGATCTAAACACAAAGAGGACCAGAGAGGTAGTACAATAGGCAGGATGCTTGCCTGACCTGGGTTCAATCCCTGGTACACAATAATTCCCTCCCCCCCCAGCACCACCAGGAGTTATCAGTGATCACAGAGGCAGGAGTAAGACCTGAACACAGTTGGGTGTGACCACACACACACACACACACACACACACACACACACACACATCCCACAAAATAAGATATCAAACACAAAGAAAACAGTTGAAAGTATCCTTTTTCACATGTTCTTGGGAACTGTTGTAATGTTTCGTTGGGCTAGTAGAGATAAGTTCCTATCACACTCAGTTCCTTGGTCTCTTTTCTGTGTTTTCATTTGTATATGCCCCAGAGTGTTGCCTAGGTCGTTCTTGTAGAATGTCTCTTAATGAAATGATAGATGGACAGAGAGAAAGAGAGAGAAATAGTGTGTGCACAGGAGAAAAAAATTAGGGTGAACTTGGCTGCACAAAATCCACCCACATTCCCAACTCTTCCTACTTGTGTCGTTAGATTTCACAAAGTACTAACCTGCGATTTAAGGAGTTTAGGTCTAGTCTCCCTTAGCTGAGCTCCATTTAAAAGAAACAAAAACCGAATCTTTTAACTTTCTTAAAGGAATCAAAAAACCGTTGAAGCCTATGAAATATTTGGCTGCTTTTTGTGGATTCCCATATAAATGTATCTATCAAGGGATTCATTCTCGCAAGTTTAAGCAGAAAGAGATTTATTACAGTTTATAAGAATAGAGGAAGGCTGAAGGGATGGGAGATTGAAATTTCTAGACAACCAGCAAAATCAGAGCCCCAGGGAGCAAGCAGTTAACTCTTCTACTGCCAGGAAGCTCCTTGCTGAATGGAAAGCGTTTCCCTGAGACAGCTGGCTACAGAACCACCCCACCAGCAAATGGTGCTCTGCAGCCTTCTAGCACAAGCGTTAATATAAAGCTTCTGGTAACTCAGTCCCAATTTTCCCTCTGACTTCCTTGACAACACAGAAAGCTACTTCACATCTGTCTTCCAAATCTTGACTGAGGGTGTCTGAATGCACAACCTACTCAGAAGCAGAAGCCAGGTGCAAAGGAACCTGGGAAATGTAGTTTTATAGGTTTTTATTTCTGTAGTTAGGGATGCCAAAAGGTAAGAAGTGAACAGTGAGGGGCTGGAGCAATAGCACAGCGTGTAGGGCATTTGCCTTGCATGAGGCCAACCCGGGTTCGATTCCTAGCATCCCATATGGTCCCCTGAGCATTGCCAGGGGTGATTCGTGAGCGCAGAGCCAGGAGTAACCCCTCTGCATTGCCAGGTGTGACCCAAAAAGAAAAAAAAAAGTGAACAGTGAGTATGGATCCAACCGCCCAGCACAATCACCATTGTTGTTTTTTAAAGCCATTTAAATCTTTATTTAAATGGGCACTGTGGCACCGCAAGCCAGAGAATGCTCCAGATCCCAGACCAGGTCACCAATACCGGGTGCCCCAGATAGAGAAGGTTCAGAGTTCCCGCCTTCCCCAGATGGAATCCCTGAGCAACACTGAGCTTCTACTAACATGACTCCGGTACGTGGGACCCGGACTATTTCTCCAAACCTTTTCCTGATATACAAAAAACCTCGCAGGGACGGCTCCTCGCCCCTGAGAGGCCGTGATCCCAGAGGCACATAAACCAATCTCAGTGGCTACTAGCAGAAATACCTCTGGACTTAATTACTAAAATACCAGAATTCCAAAACCGTGTGGCCGCTTTTGTGGCCATGCAACATCATATGTTCTTCATTATTAGCAATAGAAAACAAATGATCTAATGATGCCTTTTCGGCAGATCTGATTGTTGGGGGGAAATTCCAAGGAATAATAGTGGGTTTTGAATTTAATGTAACCAAAGTAAAGAGAGAGTAAAGTGAAAATCATCTGCCACACAGGCAGAGTTGGGAGTGGGAGGGTGGTATACTGGGGTTCTTGGTGGTGGAACATGTGCACTGGTGAAGGGATGGGTGTTGGATCATTGTATGACTGATACTTAACCATGGAAGCTTTGTAACTGTTCTCACAATGATTCAATACAATTTTTAAAAATCTTTTTAATTATAAAGGTATACATGCTCACTGTATCAAATTTTAAAATACAAAAATCTATTAAAATTAGCACATTCTGGGACCTGAGAGGTAAGAGTGAAGGCCAGTCATCTTGCAAACCTGGTTGGATCTCCGATACCATATGGTTCCCCCAAGCTCACCCAGAGTGATCCCTGAGCACAGAGTCAGGAGTAAGCCCTTAGCTGGCTGTGGCCAAAAAAATTTTTTTAAAGTAATGAGCTTATTCTGCTCTAATCCAGTCTCTTAAATGAATATACTTAAAAGAGTGTGATTTTTGTATGTTTATATGATTGAATACTTTATAATTTGTTTTGTCACTTGACCATATATCCTGGAACTCTTTCCATGAGAAGACCTGCGATTCTAACTCATGTTTGAAAATCAGCTGCCAAATGTCCCATTAGAGAGACCCCCTACAGATGGACATTGAAGTTGCCTCTATTATTTTTCTATTATACTTGTATACATAATGTAAGGGCAACAGCTGTTCTGGCATTTGGAAAGGTCAGGTCTCAGAAGTGGAAACCCTGCTTCCTGATTCGGATTTATAACCACCTCATGGGCACGAACTTGGTTTGCCTGTCAGAGACTTAAGACTCAAAAATATTAGCTTACTATCTAGTAAAAATATTTTTTTACAGAGTGCTTGCCTTTCATGAAGCAGAACTGGGTTTAGTCCCCGGCAACCACAACTTATCTCCTAAGCACAGCCAAGTATTGTCCCTGAACAGACATAGAAGAACTGCAATAATTTGTGGAATATAAAGTAACATAACAGGAGACTAACACCCAAGGATAGTAGAGATAAGGACCAGGAAGATTGCTCCACAGCTTGGAAGCCAGCCTCCCATGCTAGGGGAAAAGGCAACTCAGAGAAGGGACCACCAAGTAAAGGACGCTTGGAGGACACTCTCTGGATGGGAGATGCGTGCTGAAAGTAGACTATAGACTGAACATGATGGCCATTCAATACCTGTATCGCAAACCATAACACCCAAAAGGAGAGAGAGTGTAAAAGGGAATGTGCCTGCTATAGAGGCAGGTGGTGGGGGGGTGGGAGGGGAGGAGGGATACTAGGAACATTGGTGGTGGAGAATGGGCACTGGTGGAGGGATGAGTACTTGATTGTTGTATGACTGAAACGTAAGCATGAAAGTTTGTAAGTCTGTACCTTTACCTCATGGTGATTCATTAAAAATAGTAATAATAATAATAATAATAATAATAAAAGAATGGTCCCTGAGCACAGAGCAAAGACTATGTCCTGAGCACCACCAGGTGTGGCTACCAAACCAAAAGAAAAGAACTGTATGAGCCAAGGTGCCCAGGATATGGCTCAAGTGATAGAGCATCTGACTTACAGGGTTCTAGCCGCAGTGCAACACATCCCATCCCGACACTCCAGCCCTACCATCACTCTCCCCCCGCAGGCACCACTCACATGGACCAGGTGTGATCTGGGTCTCTGAACAGTTCATTGAGACATAAAGCTCAAACTTGCCTCCAGGCATACCTAGGTAGTTCTCTGTCCATTTCAGCTCACCACATACGGACCATAGACCCATCAGCTGTTTGATGGGATCTGACCTGCAGAGACAGTTCTAATCACGCCAGCCTCATGGACCAGTTTCCAACGCCCCTGAGGCATTGCTGGCTCTCAGAATTAGAGCCGGCGTGTGGTGGCTGCTTGCCTGAAGAGACATCCCACCATGCGACCTGCTGTGGGTTTTCTTTTGTGATTTGGAGGCCACAATCGATGATGCTTAGGGTTACTCCTGGCTCTGCACTGAAGAATTACTCCTGGCGGTGCCCAGGGGACTATACGATGGCAGGGATCGAACCCGGGTCGGCAGTTTGCAAGGCAAACCCTCTCTGTTTGCTGTCCAATCACTCTGGTCCCTTCCGTGGGTTTTTTAAGAGAGCAACATTAACACTTGAATTCGGAACTTTGTTTGAGCCTCATGATTGATAAACGTGTGAGCTAGACATACTTATTAGCGTGCTTGGTGGATGGGAAAGCAATCCCAGCAGCGCGGTGTGCCTGTCATGGGTGACGGGAAGAGCCAGAATCAGGGATCCAAGGGCAGCGTCCCCCCCACCCTGGCACACCATGCCCAGGCTAGAGGAAGGCTCCGAACGCCGCAGCAATGCCGAGGTTCGAAGAACAGAGGGGCCTGGAAAACCGAAAAGCTGCACTTTCTGGATTATATTCCGCTCCAAAAAGCTCTTCGGTGAGCCTGGCATCATTTTGGTATGGGAGTTTTGAGCACTTTCAACTCCCTTGTGGTCTTCTCAAGGTGAAGGCAGGGTTCTAAGAACAAAAAACGCCCTCAGGTCCGATGGGTCTGCAACTCAAACTATGTAAAGGGTGCTTGGGAAAAAGGAGTTGCGGGGGCAGTTATTCTTATTCAACCACAGGCGGGTTGGAGCTACAGTGGGCTTTGGGCGCAACGCACAGCAGCAATCCCAACACCACGTTTTCCGTGGCTGTTGATTTCACCCTTCCTGCCGCTCACTCTTCCCGAGGTGGCTGAACACACGCCAGCCCACAACACCTCTTGTACCGCCCAATACACTTTGTGGTTGGGGCGTGGGAAATTCTCGGGGAAACACTCTGATTGGCTGCTTGGGTCAGGTGACCACCAACGGGCCCAGCAGGTGTGTGGGTGGAGCCTGGGTGCGGGCCACAAGGCCCAGCCTCTCCGAACCTCCTCCCGGAAGGGGCCACTGCTGGGACTTGGACTCCTCCGCCCTTTCCCGCGTGCCGCTGCTGTAGGCTGCAATTTGGTGCCACATCATTTTGCTGGCCAGGCCACCTTCTCAGTGACGCTTCTTATGCACCCGCAGGTTTGTACAGACCATGGAGCAAAGCCCCTCAAATCTCTCAGCACTGTTAATGGTAAAAGATAGAAGGGCGCTGATGGACTTCCACGTCTCCGCCAGCCCCCGTGGTGTCTGATTTTTTTCGGCAGACTAAGCATCCTCCCCCACCCGAACCTCCCCCTGCTCGTAAAGCATCCCACCAGGAATCCGGAGAGCCTGGTGGGGCCGAGAATAAACTCAGAGGCCAAGGATGTGACTGCTGCATTGGGGCCAGCAGGGGACAATCCTGGCCCGCCAGTGCAGCGCTGGGCAGGGTCTGGTCTTCCAACCCCGTCCTCCAGATGCCAGCTGGGCGCCCAGAGTCTGCCCTGGAAGGGGATGTGCCCTGTCCATCTCTCTTTCTCTGGAGATGTGGCAGTCTCCTGTCTCTGGGGAACCCTGAGTTCCTGGTGACAGGCACGCAGTGTGTGAAGCCCCGCAGTGGGTCTGCCTGAGCTGGTCCTTAGCCGCCAGCATCGTACAGTCTCCCCACCCCATCCCACACCTGAGCACTGCTGGGTATGGTGAAAGAGAAACCTAAGAAACTGCTATTTCCTTAGATAAAGGACCAAATTTGATAGCCTCTCAGCATCTATACTGCAAAAAAGCCATAGTGCCCCAAAGTAGAGAGAGAGAGAGAGAGAGAGTTTGGGGAAAATTGTCTGCCATAGAGCCAGGGGGAGGGTTAGAAAGGGGGGACAATACAGAGGACATTGGTGGTGGAGAATGTGCACTGGTGGAGGGATGGGTGTTTGATCATTGTATGACTAAAACTCAAACACGAAAGCTTTGTAACTGTATCTCATGGTAATTCAATTAAAAAAAGAAAAAGAGGAAACTGCTATTTCCAAGAATGGCTGTGGTGCTCGAGAATGTCATTGGTATCTCGAAATAAAATGGAAACTGAGTCTGGGGCCTCTGAAGTAGTTTTCAGGGGGTTAGAAACAGACGCAGGGTGAGGCTCAAAGGGTAGAGCATACACCTCACCCTGAGTTTGGTCCCCAGAATTGCAGCACCCCCTAGCAACATTGGATGTCACTCTGCTGGCACCTGAGCACTGCCAAGCTGATCACTGAACCATAAGTGTGGGCTAAGCATCATCAGAAGTGGCACCCCCTATGAAGGCCAAAGAGAGAGGGGGGGGGGAGAGGGAGAGAGAGAGAGAGAGAGAGAGAGAGAGAGAGAGAGAGAGAGAGAGAGAGAGAGAGAGAGAGAAGAGAGAGAGAAGAAATTATTCAGTTCTTTCCAGTTGTGAAATTTGCCTGTATCTCACAAATTTTACCTGGAACATCTCTACAAGTCCTCTTGTTCTTTGTGTGTGGCACTGAACAGTTTGAAAAGTACACAGCACAGGGGCTGGAGTGATAGCACAGCGGGTAGGGCGTTTGCCTTGCACGCGGCCGACCCGGGTTCGATTCCCAGCATCCCATATGGTCCCCTGAGCACCACCAGGGGTGATTCCTGAGTGCAGAGCCAGGAGTGACCCCTGTGCATCGCCAGGTGTGACCCCCCCAAAAAAAAAAGCAAAAAAAAAAAAAAAAGAAAAGTACACAGCACAGGTGAGTGACATTTACCTGCTATTTATAGGACAGACAAGATGAGAGGGTCACATCAGGGAAGGCCACCCAAGAGTGAGGGAGGAGGTGATAATAGTGCTAGAAATTGAGAAAAGCAGTAAAGTAAAGGGGTAGAAGGAAAGTTGAGAAGAGTGTCTGAATATGATCATTCTGGAAAAAAGTTGGGGTGGGGTGGAAGGGGGTTGGGTCACCCCTGGTGGTGCACAGGGCTTACTCCTTGGTCTGCGCTCAGGGATCACTCTTGGTGGTATTTGGGGACCATGTGATGTTGAGGATTGACCCCAGGTGGGTCATGTGCAAGGCAATGGCCCTGCCTGCTCCAGCCCCATTCTGGAAAAGTCTTGGCTTCCATGTAGCCTGTGCGATCAACAGTAAGTTTATGAAGTTCCAGGATGTCTCCTGAGGCCTTTGGACAACTCCTCCTTAGAACTGAGCCACCAGAGGTCACTCTCCATGCAGAGTCACTGTGACCAGATCGGAGGGGCTTATGAGTGGGGTCTGTGCTTCTCAGACACCGTCAGAGACTCACTCCCCCCTGCCCTCCAGGCCGCCTGGCCAAGAAGAGCAGAAGATGGTGGGAGATCGTGGTCCAGGAGGCGGCAGCAGCGAGCAGTCTGGAAGCAAGCTGTGGTCCATGAAGCCAGAATTAGAGCTGCTGGCACCAGAACAAGATTGGCGAGGCGGTGCCCCTTGGCACCAGAAGGCCTGTCTCCTCCTAGCCAGGTCACATGACCAGAGGGTTTGACACACCCCTGGACCTCAGGAAGCCCCTCCTGGGCAGACAGCTGCACCCAGGCAGTCTGGAAGAGGAGCTTCTTCTGCTCCTGGGAGCCACAAGGTCCCCTGGAGAAATGGGCACCAAACTAACAGGACTTGGTCGTGACAGCTGCACGCCTCTCTCTCTCTCTCCCTCCCTACCAGGAAGGGCAACTTTGGTGACGAGTGTCCGGCTGCCTGTTACCTCTCCTGGTGGCCTTCTATGGTGAGGTATGTGGGATGCTTTCTATGCACTCGGATTTGCCAGCCTAAGCCTGCTGCATTGACAATCCTATTAGCAGAATTCTTTTTTTCCTCACTGTTTGCGAAATGAAATAAAAAAAAGGAACGTGGGCCGGTGGGAGAGAGCACAGGGGCTAAGGCACTGGCCTCGCAGGTAGAGGA